>NC_086249.1:54317845-54463538 GCF_021018805.1 Prinia subflava
AATAGAGCTGGACAGCACTATAAAGAAAAAAAAAATCCAAACCCAACCCCCCTCCCCTACCTCCTACCTCAGCAGATTTAATACTTAAAGCCTATCTTTCTAGACTGTCACAAACTGAAATGAGAACAGAAATATCAAATATAGAAAACAAGATGGTGACTTTTGGAGTTTGAATCTACCATGTTATAGTCCTCAAGCATGAGTCACACACATTGCTGTTTTATTTTTAACAACCTTTTTGTGTGAAAATGCAAAACTTTAGTAAAAATGAAAAAAACCAGAGAGGGTATGAATAGAGTGACCAGAGGGAACTCAGCTTTTTCACACTGCTTTAATAATAATACCGCTCTGGGAGGCCTTCAGGCACTAACAGCTCACATAGCAGTGGCCATTGACAAACCCAACATAGTATTAGTCCTTAAACTACTTTTTTTTCAGTCACTCTGATCAGTGACATCATTCTTAATGCATAACTGGAAAAAAAAAAGTGACAATAGGTATATAAATATTTCAAAGCTTGCTGAAGAAGCAAAACCTCTCAAAATTCTGAGATTTTCTGAAAAGATTGAAACATGAAAGCACTAAATATTGCAGGCATTGTCTAAATGATAGTGGAAGGACAATAAAAGTAGAAGGACATGGGTTTGAAATTTGTAATACAAACCTTTGTTTCAGCTAGCTTTTCTGCTCTGATTAACAGAATTTCTTTAAGATTCAGATCTACATTTTCCAAGGGTACAAATTCCAATTTGTATTGCTATCAAGAAAAAAAAGGTGGGAAAAGACAGACCTGGAAACATCATAACTTAAGATATTGGAAAGGTCATTCCAACTTTCTGATATCAGTTTAAGACATTTGCTACTGACTGCATGTATTTGTCATTGGATGGCTATTTCCTTCTTTTATGTGAAATAAAGCAATGACACTGTTTCAATGTCAGATTTTTCTTTATAGATGTTCACATCACAAAGAACTTATTTTTGGCAGTGCTCTCAGAGGGGGCTTTCTTTCCTGCAAGGACACATTATTCATTTATGGTCAGCTTGGTGTCCTCCAGGACACCCAGATCCTTTCCTGGGAAGCAGGTTTTCATCTTTTTCTCCCTTAGCATGTACTGCAGGATGGATGGAGCTATTCCTCCCCAGAAGAAAGATTTTTTTTTGCCTTTGTTGAACTTCATAAAATTTTTTCAACCAGCTTGTCCAGGTCCCTCTGAATGACAGCAAAACTATCTGGAGCATTAGCTAGTCCTCCCAGGTTTGTATTGTCTATAAAATTGTCTTGGGTGCATTCAGTCTCATCTTCTCCTTTATCGATGGAGTTCTTAAGCAATATCGACTCAGTATTGACCTCTGAGTACACCACTAGTGAGTCTGTTCAGACTGGATTTTGCACCTCTATTCACAGCCCTTTGGGCCCAGCACCTCTGACAGTTTTCAATTCACCTCACTTTCTGTGTATCTAGCCCATACTTTGCCAGCTAGGCTATTATGAGTAAGGGTCAAGAGCTCAAGAAAAGTCAAGATAAGCAATATCCAGTGCTCTCTTCATATCCGTCAAACCATTCATCTGATCATAAGGAGTCTATCAGATTGGTCACATTATTTTGACTTTCGGAACCCCTGCTGACTCCTCCCAATCATCCTCTTAACCTTCATGTGCCTGAAAGCAGTTTCTGGGATTATTTTCTCTATCTCCTTAGGGAACAGTGTGAGGCTGACTGGCCTGTCGTACTCTAAATCTTTGCTCTTGCTTTTCTTGAAGATAAATGTGGTATTTGCATTTCTCCTGTCTTTAGGATCCTCTTCCATTTGCCATAACCTTTTAAAGATAATCAAGACTGGCCTTGCAATGGCATGAAACAGCTGTCTCAGCACTTGTGAGTGTGACCCATCAGATCCTATTGACTTCTGCATGTTCATTTTTTTTTTAAATGTTTCCTAACCTCTTCCCCAAGGGTCTTTTCACCTTTAGACTTTCCCACAGACCTCATGGACTTGAGGATCCTGAATCCTTATATTTCCAGAAAAGACTGAGGTATAGAGGTAATGAATATGTCATTTTTTAAATGTTTTATCACTAGGTTCTTCACACAATTCCATAGTAGTATCACATTTTTCCTAGTCTTCTTTTTGCTAGTAATAGACATTTAGAAAGCCTTCTCTTTACCCTTTACCAGATTCAATTTCACATACATCAGGTCTTTCCCAGCTTCATCCCTGTTTGACCCAGATGAGAACCTTCTGCCATTGGCAGGGATGCCATTCACTAGGTGATGTAGCTCAGAGCCCAACCCAACCTGAACACCTGAACACTTCCAGGGATGGGACAACCACAACTTCCC
The DNA here is from genome assembly GCF_021018805.1 of Prinia subflava. Classification (NCBI taxonomy): domain Eukaryota; kingdom Metazoa; phylum Chordata; class Aves; order Passeriformes; family Cisticolidae; genus Prinia; species Prinia subflava. The sequence continues at coordinate 54,320,191 of NC_086249.1, forward strand.
CGGGCCACTTGTTCCGGTGCTTTGCCATCTTTATCCTGATACCTAATCTAAACCTAGTCTCAGTTTAAAGCTATCTCTTCTTGTCCTCTCACTACACGAGCTTTTAAATAATGTCTCTCCATCTTTCAGGTATGTTCCTTCAGGTTCTGGAAGGCTTCAATTAGGTCACCATAAACCACCTCTTCTCCATGCTGAACAAACCCATATCTCTCTGCCTCTTTTTGTAGGAGAGTTGCTTCATTCCTCTGATCACGTTTGTGGCCCTTCTCTGAACTCCCTCTAACAGGTCCACATCATTCTTTTGTTAATACCCTCACCTCTACTCTGTCCTGGTGAGAATGACTTCCCTTGACCTGACAGACACACTTCTTTTGATGCAGCCCAGGATGCAGTTGGTCTTGGAGGCTGTGAGCACACACTGCTGCACTGTTGATCTGTCTTCTTGGTAGTCTTTAATTCTCTGCTTACTCAGTTGTATTTCAGGAGCCCTCTGACTTTCTTCCATGTTTTTGTGATTCCTCATATTTGTAAGCCTTGTATACTGCAGAAAAAAATCAATGGTCCATAAATACTTTATCAACTTCTGGTTTCTCTATGAGCTTTCCCCTCTTATGAGACTGTAGCCTTCTTTTCCAAGTGATGCTCATTGATCAGAGAGCTGCTTGATTTATATAACTCTGGCTCTGAATGTTGTGCTCTAATCCTGTCTTTCTAATTGTTTCAGTCTCTCTCTCTCTTTTTTTTTTTTTTTTGGTGTTTTTTTTTTTGTTGTTGTTGTTGTTGTTGTTTTGTTTGTTTGTTTGTTTGTTTTTAGTGTCCTGAAGTTAGAATAAACAATAGATTCCACTTGGGAAGGTTCTAGGTTAATGAAGATGCAGTTGGCATAATACAGGTTTTCTACCCAGAATATTAATTGTAAATGCCCTTAAACTGGTGCACTCCTCTATATTTCTGCATAGTGTGTTGAATAAGTAATACAATGTGTCCAAAGCTGTATTCTGCAAGAACTGTGCTGCTTCTAAAAAATTAGGACAGAGATCAGAAGTCAGGCAGTGCAAACCACAGTGAACATGTTATTAAAAAATGAGTTCATAAAACAGGTTAATTAATGTTAAAGACTTATTTTGGCCTCGTTTTAATCAGTTTTTCCTATAACAAATCATCAGATGAAATCTTTCCCTGTGAAATAACTCAAGGGTTTTTTTACTCAAAATGTTGGTCTTTGAAAGTAACATAGTCAAGATTATTTATTTTACTTAAAGGTTTTTTTTAAATGTCACAATTCAGATATATTTTAAATAAACACAAATTAGAAATATTAAACTTTAGATCCTTTAATTATGTACAAATAGTCCTATAAAAAAATTGATGAAACATTTCATTGTGTGTCTTAATGTTAGTTCAAGTTTACAGCTTTAACTTTTATCTGGAGCAAAAATGTTCAAGTGTCTTCATATAATTCTTATTTATTAATTATTTATTTTAGAAGAAACATAATACAGAATTACACAATCTGATAATACGGTATGCATACCATTCTAGGAATTTGCCCTATGTAATACAGTAAACTACAGTTTCTGAGTAATAGAATGAATCCATGAAATAAATTACATCTCCATAACATGAAGAAATTATTATCATTAAAGAAATATTAAAGAAATTATCCAGGACACTTCATCCCTGGATGTGTTTAAAAAAAGATGGATGTGGCACTCAGTGCCATGGTTTAGTTGAGGTGTTAGGGCATGGGTTGGACTCGATGATCTTGAAAGTCTCTTCCAACCTAGTAATTCTGTGATTCTGTGATTCTGTGATTTGTAAGTAGCTTTCAGGGAATCCATAACATTTTAGAGGTCAACTAGGCAAAGTCAACCATACTTTTTTTCCTTCCTCTCCTCTGGATTCTAGATGATCACATTTCCATCCTTCAAACTTATAGATTGATGGGTATTTTTCTCCCTCTGCATATGTCCAAAATAGCTGTGCAAACCGTCATAGATCTGTTAGCCTGAGCTTCAGTTTTATTTATAAACTAGACAAACTATATGTGCATTATAGGAGCACACAGACATAAAAGGATAGATGACTTTGTATCACGCCTACTAAATTTTAATAGGATCTAGTCTTTCATGAAAGGGAGTTTTAGATGCAATAAGTAAGAAATGGGTAATAAACACAGGAAGATATTTTCCTTTTCAAAAGAATTATACTATCAGTGGGCCTGAAGCCTGACCTAGAATAAGATTCACCCTGCCTACAGATCTTCCAGTTATGCAGTGATGAATTTCATAGGTCTGGGATAGGAATGAAAGCCATGGTCTCATTCATCAGCATACTTAGTCTACTCTGCTTGGAAAGGGTAACTATGCACTGCAGGCACAGTTCATGCTTTATATTATACAGTCACCGGATGAAAACTAGAGTTAAACCTGATTCACAGGTCTACAATTCAGATCTTAGGCAGTAGAGAAATTCTTAAGTGAGAGATGATAAAATCATAGAAGTATTTTATAGAAGCTAACTTATTTCCTTTACACATAACTTTGTACCATTGAAAAAACACTCTAGCATTTTTATTTATTTCAGAAAAGTGTGTTTAAAAAGTTCTATTTTGCATAATAATTTTCACTTGTTCTTGCAGAGTTGTCTAGAAATTATGCGGCCAAACACCCTTCAAAGTATATAACATCCCCATTATTATGAATACAGGAGTGCAAACATTTGGAAAGGGGAGTGAGAGGGTAGAAGGAAGGACTTTTCTTATGCCAGGAAATATTTTTAGGACTTAAAATGTGCTTTAGAAATGTCATTTTCAGACCATGACTGGAAGTGAGATTGCGTTGCCAGATATCACTAAACATAAGTGCATATTATATAACTTTTATAGCTCTAATTTGTGCAATGCCTTTCTATGCTGATTAACTGGAAAATTCTATCATTGTCATTTTGTGGCCCAGAGTGCAATGTGATGTTATTTAATAAGATGTATAACCTTCCTGACTGCCTAATCTGGTCAGTGCTGTTAAATGGGGTGTACATACATCATCATGACTGTGTCAATTTTTTTTTGATGATCTAGTTATGCTTTCTAAAACATTTCAATGCAAGACATGTTGACGTTATTAAAAAGAAAAGAAAAAATCAAAAGAAAATGTATTTAACATTAGTTTTGTAACCTCTCTTTCCATAACTTTATAGTACATCTACTGAGTCAGAAAAGAGAGGGATAGCTTTTAAAACTGCATGGGAATTAAAACCAGAGGAGCCAGTCACAAGCTTAAGCATACTTCATTTAAATTTTAGGGAAATGTAACAGAATTATAATCACTGTCAGAGTCTGGAAGGACTGATGTCTCAAGACATTCTGGGATGCCTGCGTGTGTGGGAAGGGGCAGGTCAGGCCCTGTTCACTGAGCTACCCCGCACCCCCACTAGAGCCTGTCTCCAGCCCTGCAGAGCTGCCAGTCATTGAGCTGTCGGCACACCTGAGGCAGAGCTCCACTCTGGCTTAGCCCAGCTCCTGAGTGGCCAAATGACTGGAAGTCCCTCCCGGGGTGGGGGCGGCCCAGGAAGCCCCAGAGGTATTTAAGGCTGAGCATGGAGGAAGAATGTGCCTGACTCTACCTCTTCTTGGAGTTTGTCTGAGCACTGTCAGAACCCAGGAGTTAGTAGGTGTATGTGTGCTTTTCTGTCTTCTAGTTCCCTCTTCTTGGAGCATTTTGAGTAACTAACATCTAACACATTTAAAGTAACAACCTCAAACTGTTTTAAATTTTGCAAAATTGAATGGGCCAAGTTATTGCTCTGAGAAGTGTTTCATGGTGATTGGATGTTGTACCAAAGCTTTTGCCAAAGCTCCTTGATTTTCTGTGGTTTGCCAGTAAAGTAATTTTGACCTCTTGAGAATATGTAGTCAGTATTTCTCCCATGTGCCTTAACCAAAGTACAGGAACCTCCGTATAGTTGTTTGGGGGAGCCTTACAATCCCAGAATGGCTGGGGTTGGGAGGCGTGTTTGGAGACTATCTAGTGCAAGTTGTTTTCGAATATCTTTAGAGAAGGAAACTCCCCAACATGTCTGGTCAGCCTGCTCCAGTGCTCTGTTACACTCACAGTAAAGAAGTTTTTTTTCATATTCTGAGGTAATTTTCTGTGATTGAGTTTGCGCACATTGACTTTTGTCCTTTCACTGAGAAGAACTATTGAGAAGGGTCTGGCCCCATCCTTTTAACACACCCACCCTTAAGACATTGGTATGCATTGATAAGATCCCCTCAATCATATCTTCTCCAGGCTAAACAAGCCAGGCTCTTACAGCCTTTCCTTATGAGATAGGTTCTCCTAGTCATCTTTACAGCCCTCTGTTGGACCCTGTCCAGTAGTTTCTTGTCTTTCCTGAACTGGGGGTAGAACTGAACACACTACTACAGATGAGACCTCACCAGGGCTGAGTAAAGGGCAGACCTGCTGGCAATGCTCTTCCTAATGCATCCCAGGATTCTGTTGGCCTTTTTGGCCACAAGGGAAAGCTGCTGGCTCACCAACTGCTTGTTGTTCACTAGGATCTCCAGGGCTTTGTCCACAGGACTGCTTTCCAGCAGGTTGGCCCTCAGTTTATACTGGTCCAGGGGATTATTCTTTCCCAGATGCAGGATCCTGCATTTGCTGTTGTTGTACTTCTTTAAGTTTCTCTCTGCCCAACTCTATGTCCAAACACGCTGAGGATATACCCTGTCTTTTTATCACGTTATTGATAAGTTGAGCAAGACTGACCCCTGGGAAGCACTGTATGCTACATGCCTCCAACTAGACTCTCTGTCACTGATCATGACACTCTGCGCTCTGCCATTCAACCAGTTCTCAATCCGCCTCACTGTTCACCTAACCCACCCCTCCCGAGTTTTGCTGTTAGGAAATTATGGGTGACAGTGTCTAAAGCCTTGCTGAAATACAGGTAGACAATATCCATTGAAGTACAGGTAGACAATATCCATCTCTCATCTACCCAGCCAGTCATGCCATCATAGAAGACTATTGGATTGGTCAAGTATGACTTTTCCTTGGTGAATCCTTGTTGACCTGATAACATTTTTTCCTGCACATACATAATGATGACATGCAGGTTGAGCCTTTCCAGGGATGGAGATGAGGCTGACTGGCCTCTAGATTCCAAAGACCTCCTTCTTTGCCCTGTTTGATGGCTGGAATGACATTGGCTTTCCTCCAAACCTCAGGCAACTCTCTTGTTCTCTGTGACCTTTCAAGTATGATGGAGAGTGGCTAAGCAATAACATCTGCCAGCACCATCAGCCCTGGCAGGTGCATCCCACCAAAGTCCTTGGATTTGTGGGTGTCAGGTTTTCCTGTTCATTTTCTAGCCTGATCTTTCAAAACTGAGGGAAAGGCTTCCTTTTTCCTCTCTCTCTTGCCTCTAGGATCTGGGATTCTGAGGGCTGGCCTTAGCAGTTAAGACCAAGGCAAAGAAGGCATTCAGTAACTCTTTCTCTGTATTCTCCATCACCTTATTCAGTATCAAGCCCACATTTTCCCTTGTTTTCTTTTTGCTACTGACATGCTTGAAGAAGCTCTTGTTTTCCTTGCCATCCTTTGCTGGAGTTAATTTCAGGTGGACCTTAGCCCTCCTTGTTGCATCCCTGCACACTCTGATACCATTCCTGTATTATTCCCATGTGTTCTTTCCCTTTTTCATATTCCCACATTTCCATTTCCCACATTCCCACTTTCTTTCTCTTGTTATATTTTTGCCAGAATTTCCCTGCTCACCCATGCAGGGCTCCTGTCCCTTTTGCTTGATGCCTTACTCATGAGAATGCACTAATACTGAGCTTGGAGGAAGTGATGTTTGAATATTAACCAACTCTCTTGGACACACTTACCTTCTAGAGTCCTAATTCATGGGATACTGCCACATAGGTCCTTGATGAGGTCAAAGTTTTCACTTCTGAAGTGGTGCTATGTATTCCCCTACTTCCTGCATCCACAATCCTGAACTCCACCATCTCCACCGTGGTCCTGGCAGGCAAAGCTGCTGCCAGCCTTCACGTCTCCACCTAGTCTGTCCTTTTTTGTTAGCAGCACAAGCCTTTCCTCATTGGCTTCTCCACCGGCTGTGTCAAAAGTTATGGTCAGTGCTCTGGATGAAACTCCTGGGCTATGTGTGCTTGGCTGTGTTGTCTTTGCAGCAGTTACCAAGGTAAAGTTCCCCATGAGAGATCCAGTGCCTGGGAGTGTGCGGCTGCTTCCAGAAGTCTTTAGGCAGCCTCATCAACTTCCTCTTCCTGATCAGGCGGCCTGTGGTAAGCACCCACAACAGTGCCACCATGTTAGGCTGGACCTTAATTCTTATCCATAAGCTTTCAACTCATTCTTCATCCCCATTTTATGCCTTCTACTTACTGCTTCACTGCTCATTTGTAAAAACAAACATTTGCCATGAAGACATAACTGCCAATTTAGACTAACTAAGACAAATGAGATAATGAGGCCAGTGGCAGCTTGGAGTTGACAGATCCAGCTGAGTGCCCAGCTCCAAGTAGGAAGCTTTCTTTTCCTGCCAGAAGGTCTATATGCTAATTCTAAGTAATTTGCTAACCTTGGCCCTACAGTGTTTGACAACAGGGGAGCAAACCATTTTGTTACAGATGTGACATTAATTTGGATGTAAACTAAAGCTGGAACAGATAAACTATGCAATCTTCTATCTGAGGAAGCAGTCACCAAAAATATAAACCCATTCCTAGTATACATAAATACAAAAATATTTAAGTGTGAAGGACAGATTATTTAAATGTTAGTGATAATGAATGACAAAAGCAACAGTAAATAGTGAAAGAAGTAAAGCCACTATATTCTGCACTTTCTTATACCCTTTTGGTTGAATGTTCTTACCTTAGCATTGGAAGAAGAAACAAAGGACTTGCCCACATTTCAGACCAAACACAGAAGACCAGTTTGACCTGACAGTCTTTTAAAGGACTCTACAAATACAAAACTTCAGATTATTTTGAAATAAGTCTTCTAATCAATTTCCGTCACTATTATTTTTGATGGAGTTTTTTCTAAAGATTTTTTTTTCTCTTATCCCTTTCTCAAGGTTTATTAAAACAAACAAACAAACTCTCCCCCCCAAACAAAAACAAAACCAAAACCAAAAAAAACCTCAAGTAATAAGAATATTGTTGGGGATTACAGTTAGGAATAATATAATGGGGTTTTAAAAATATTTTTATTGTTTATAAATTTTTTCTTAATAAAAGTTTTAATGTCAGAAACTGCATAAGTAAGTTCATTCCAGACACAAAATGAGAACAATTGATGAGAAATGCATTTTGTAAGCATCGTGTGCATCATAGTACATATATAACACCAACCTCCTCATTAATTTATTTGTTTTGGAGGTGTTGATTGACAGTTGGCTGAACATGAGCCATCAGTCCCCAGGTGGCCAAGGAGGCCAATGGCATCTTGACCTGGATCAGCAATAATATGGCCAGTAGGACCAGGGAAGAGGTTGTCCCTCTGTAGTTGGCACTGATGAGGCCACTCCTCAGGTCCTGTGTTCAGTTTTGAGTCTCTCACTACAAGAAAGACATTGAGGGGCTGGAGTGAGTCCAGAGAAGGACAGCAAAGCTGCTTAAGGGTCTGGAGCACAAGTCGGATGAAGGAGCTGGAGTTGTTTAGCTTGGAGGAAAGGAGGCTCAGGAAAACATTGCCTGCTAAATCTACCTGGAAGGAAATTGTAGTGAGGTGGATGTCAGTCTCTTCTCCCAGGTGATAAGTGACAAGATGAGAGGAAATGGCGCTCAGTTGTGTCAGGGGAGGTTTAGATCAGGTGTGAGGAAAATTTGACAGAAAGGGTTGTAAAACCTTTGAGCCAGATGGCCCAGGGGAGTGAAGGAGTCTCTATCCCTGGAAGTGCTTAAAAATATGTGGGTACAGCTCTTGAGGACATGGTTTCATGGTGAACAGGGTGGTGGTGCTAGGTTGATGGTTGGACTTGATAATCTTAAAGATCTTTTCCAAACATTAGGATTTTACTTTATCAGGGTATCAGAAGAAGTGAGATTTAGGCGGCATATTATAAACATTTTTCATCCCCTGTGAGTTACATCATAGCTGATGTGCAACATTACTTATAATGTTAGAAACAAAGCTATCTATTGCTCCTAGTCACAGTGGAGCTGATAGTGAGGAGTTATGTATATTGATCAAAGACCTCAAGCCTTAAACTAAGGTTCTTCATAGAAAAAATATTACTTATATAATTGTTCAGACTTCTTTCAAAGATTTATCCACAAAGATAATTGAAATATCTAGAAACGTAATGTCATTTGTCTTCTACTTTTAATGTGGCCACTACAAAACTCTTCTAATGTAAATCAGTAGAATGAATCATTATCTATAACTATTGCACTTGAAACATATATGTAAGTTTATGCTATTTTGCTAAATGAGACAAAAAAATATAGGTTTTCTTTAATGAGTAAAAAACCCCAAACATTATATCAGGTAATTATATATCTGTCCAGCTATTTAAAGAGAACTTCTTTATATTTTAGAATTTAGCAGTTTTGATTAATTTTCCATAGTTTTGCCCTAATCTACTATATTTTAAAAGTTATGTAAACTCAATAATGAAAGAAATTATTGATGTTCATTCCAGTGTGCTGCAGAAAGAAGAATGTATTCTAAATTTTAAATAACCAAGTTCTCTAATGCAATGTGGTTTCTGAAGTATTTCCTGCAACATCTTATCTTTCGAGAAGTTAAAATTATTATTTAATGGTATAGAGGGAAAATCAGTATCCCTTATTCAGATTTCTAAATTAGATAAATACAATATTCTTTTGCAAATCTTTCAATACTCTTGCCAACTTGCTTGACAAACATGGCAAACTCAGTCATCTGCTGTGGTAGATTAGGTTTCCTAGATAGCCACAATTTATATGTGTGGGATTGCATTTTATTGAAATGATATACTCTGGTTCACCCCTGGAAAATGTATGGTTTATCCCAAGTCTGTACCCTCCCTGCAGTATCCTGTATCTGTAACCTCATTGGCTGGAGAATGTTACCGCGCCCCTTTGAACCTCTGTGATAAGGGTGCAAACAGAGAGGGCTCCTCCTCTTTTGCCCTGGTGGTCTTCGGGGACTGCTCTCTCCCCATCACTCTCCCCTTCTCCCCTTCTCCCCTTCCCCCCTTCCCTTCCCCTCTCCCTCAGTGAATAAACCCTCATCAGCACCCCACCGGCGTCTGAAGTCTCTTTTCCTGCCAGCACGGGAACACCCACGACCCTAGAGCCCGGGGGGCTCCCGGGGGACCCTCCCCAAGATCCCCCACAAAATTTAAACTACAACAAATGGCCCCCATCATGGAGCAGACCACCAATGACCCTGAGAAAAGGATGGACCATGGTAACTCCGTTTCTGTGCCGTCTCCGGTGGAGCGGCCGTTCTGGGCCATCGCGGCCCGGGGCGGCCCCTCCCCCACCGCGCAGAGACCTCGTGAGCCACCACACGGCCGTCCCACCACCGCCGACCAGCCCGGCGCGGGCCCGGGTCCCGGCTCCTTGGGGCCCCGGCCCGCCTCGGCGCTGCGCGGGCTGTGCAGCCCTGCTGGGCGGCGCAGCGCTGGCACGGCGAGGCTCCAGCTTGAGCCCCGGCAGGGTGTGACTGCTGCTGCAGGGCGTGGCCGTGGCGTGGCTCCAGCCCGGCGCGGCCCTGCTGCGCGGGCCGGCCCGGCAAGGCCGGCGTGGGCCCGAGTGCCGGTGTGGCAAAGCTCCGGTGCGAGCCCCGGTGCTGCGGGACCCCCCCACTGCAGCGCGTGCCCGAGAGCCGGGGCAGCGCAGCCCCCGGCACCCAGAGAAGCCACGCAGAGCACACCCGGCCCTCCCCCCGCCCAGCAGCAGTGGCAAGAAGAGCCCCACACACCATCGATCGAGCTGGAGCAGCCAACGCCCCTGGACAGCAGCGAAAAGAGCCCAAGCCCGCATCTCCCAAAACTAAGTTTTGTAAATTGTGTAACCTCCTTCCTCACCCTTACCCCCTCCTCCCCTCGCTGCTCCTTCTCCCTTACCCTATTTCGCTTAACAAACCCCTGAGAGTTAACCCCTTCCTGCTAAACCCGGCATGGCACAGCTAACACCACGTGCTGCGCTGTGACCGCATGGCCACCATGGCCACGTGCTCTCAGTCCCATCTTCCACTTTCCAAGTCCCACAAGGTAAACGCTAAGAAACCAAACCCCAAAGCTAAAGTGAATTTGTAATACCAGTTTTACAGCCTTGTATAATTGTTAATTCTACTTTCCCCATGAAGTAGTTTTACAATTATGCCTTTCTAGTTTTTGTGTGTGTTCATATTGCAGATTCCCCTGTTTTCTGTTTTAGAAAGCAGAGGCCTTTTCAGGTCACAAGTGCAGATCCAAGGGAAGCAGTTTTTGAATCGTCTTCTTGTAAGGCGTGATTCAGTGGTAGACTATTGAATCAGTAACGCTTTTAGATCTGAGGGTGACTGATAACCTAAATTGGTGTCTGAGAAAGTATTTGATGGTTTTTGTAGTTTTTTCTTTTTGTTTTTCTTATGATGACCTAAAACTGGGGGTCTTTTGTTAAGCCTACGACACTTCTGGTGCAAGTATGGACGAAAAATCCCCAGTGGGTACATACGGACGAATGTAAAAAATTGCATGCAGTGTGTAGATCCTTTCGGTTGAACCAGTTGGAAAGTGAAGGGCGTGATTTGGCTCAGATCCATGGGTGAGAATCTGAAGCCGTGTGTGGAAATCCACGTGTTTTCCTGTCCCTGGAGTGGGAGCAGAAGTCAGCGCCACAGCCTAAACTGGAGGCTGTGGTGGTCTGAAAAGCCAGTTGGAAAAAGCTAGACACTATTAGGCCAGTCACGCTGAAAAGGCTCAAACAAATTTGTTAATTTGTTTCAAATCTTGCAATATAAACTCACATAACCTGTTTACTGCAATTACAAAGTCAGATAAACTGTTCACAGTATAACATAATCCTTACTGCAATTGTGTTTAGTTTCATGCTACAAAACTTTGTAATTACTGTTTCATTTTTAAATTGTTAATTGTCATATGTCATATTTCTCTTCTCACATTTTAAAGAAAAAAAGGATGACTTGTGGGATTGCATTTTACTGAAATGGTATGCTCTGGTTCACCCCTGGAAAATGTATGATTTATCCCAAGTCTACCCTCCCTGCAGTATCATGTATCTGTAACCTCATTGGCTGGAGAATGTTACCGCGCCCCTTTGAACCTCTGTGATAAGGGTGCAAACGGAGAGGGCTCCTCCTCTTTTGCCCTGGTGGTCTTCGGGGACTGCTCTCTCCCCTTCCCTCTCCCCTTCTCCCCTTCTCCCCTTCCCCCCTTCCCTTCCCCTCTCCCTCAGTGAATAAACCCTCACCTCATCAGCACATCAGCAGCTGTCTGGAGTCTCTTTTCCTGCCAGCACGGGAACACCGCGACCCTAGGGCCCGGGGGGCTCCCGGGGGACCCTCCCCAAGATCCCCCCCAATATTTAAACTACAACATATATGAATGATTTCAACATTAGCCACTGAGGGAATAATTGTGAACGTGACTGATTTAACATTTGGGAACTCTACTGATTTCTGTTTTGTTGCTGTTGTTGCAGAAGTTGCTAAACCTTTGCAGTTTTAAACAATTGCATTAATATCTTGTAATCATTACGTGCATGCTGTTACCATCATTACAGCTTATATCAGAATCCTTACTGTCCAATACTGGTTGTTAAATACTGAGACAAGCATAGTTCAGTCAGAAGACCTCCAACTATCTTTTAAGGACAAGGAAGCCTCCCCTTACAATTTGAAGGACTGAATGGGAAATGCTTACCCAATAGCATTTCATATTGTGCAGTGACTGATCGCACAAAAAAGATTAATCTGGTATAGCTGTTGCCTAGTAACTTGAGAGGAAGTTATATGTATAAATACATATGTATATAAAAATTTGCTAACCCCAGAAGTCACACTACTCACGTATGTCTTTAGGTATCAAATAAGAAAAACTGTAAGAAAATAATCCTCCAAATACTTAAGTTTTGAAATGAAATGGTATAATGATTCTTGTAATGATCAGAAATGAACACATCACAAAACAAATATCACAACTGTTTTGTAAGAAATGACCATTGATGTCATGTTGTGTTTGGAATGGGAAAGAATAGCAGATATTCAAGACCGACTACACAATATTGAAAAATTATATAGGCAGTTTAATTTGTAATTCAGCATGATGTTTTGGAAGATAGTATACTCCAATTTTGAAAAGGTAGGTGGGATTCTATCAGTGTAACTTTGTGTTTTATATTTCCTATTCTTTAAATTCTATGGATACTTTTGTCAATTTTACATGCCTCTCACAATACTTTTGATGATTTCTTTTCTCAATATAATTCAAATAAAGTAGGCTAGCACTGGGAGAAGCACAGATTACTACATCATTCCAGGAGAAACCGTTGATTTGTTGGTAATTTTCTATTTAGTTATGGTTAAATTTCTAACAGTTAGGAAATTTTGATAGATTTAAAATATACAGTATGGAATTTGTATATAATTTTAATTGTAATGGTTTGATCATTTATGTTGGGCATTATCTAGTTCAAGCAAATTATGTCAGTGTATTGGATGGCAATTTACTCATATTTGTGTAAAAAGAGATGAGGCATATCTCACATTTCTGATTTTTTTTTAGCACTAATAATTACAGAAATCACAGTTAAGTCTTTAATGAAGAGTTAGTCTGCTGGGTTTGTTTTATGCTCTGCTTGTGGACAATGCAGTACAAATTTAAATCTCTTTGTTTCTTAGGGAAACAAAATCGGAATAAAAACTCTTAAAATGCTGACACATTTCTAAATTCTACTTTTTAATGTCCCAAAAACTTTAGATTCCACTAAATACAAACTGGCAAGAGCCTCTGATATTTTCAAACAGCCAAATAATGCCTTGTGACAGATATATGTCTTTCCTCTGTTCTTGAAAGAAGTACAGTAGAGAGAATATAGAAAACATCTTTTACCTTCCCTGTAGCAGTGCTATTTTGTACAGGGAGGGAACTGAAGAGATAATAGTCATGAAATCCTAAGGTATTTCTGCCTCCATGAAAGCAGAATTTCTCCATTCAGTTCAGACTAATGTGTGTATTGGCTGCTTTGTGTGGTAAAGACAGTAGATGGTTTAGAAACTAGAAAGTAGTATAAAAGTTTAGAAAATATCTTACTAAATTAAGATCAGCTGATTTGGGTGATTAGCTAGCAAACAGCTAGCTATGCTAAATTTCTGCATTTGGATGAGCAAACACTTAACTGTAAAGTTTTCTTTCACTCTGAATGAACTTGAAGAAACAAAGTAAGTATTGTGTGGAAGTGATCAAAAAAATGGAGCAGAACAAGTCCCTTAAGAGAGAAAAGCATAACCTAATAATATATGACCTGAAAAAGGAAAGTGGGAAAGATTGATAAAATCATAGAATGACTTGGGTTGTAAGGAACCTTACAGGTGATTCTAATCCTTCTGCCAGGGATAAGGATGCTTTCCACTAGATCAAGGTGCTCAGACCTGCATTAAACCTGGCCTTTCAGGGTTGTTTCAGGGATGGGGCATTCCATTCTCTGGGCAATCTGTGCCAGTGCCTCACCACCCTCACAGCAAAGAATTTTTGTGCTAATATCTAATATAAACCTACTCCTGTCCAGTTTGGAGCCATCCCCCCTTCTCCTGTCACTACCTGACCATATAAAAAGGTCCTTCTCCGTCCTTCTTGTAGGCTCCCTTAAGGTACTGAAAGGCTGTAATTAGGTCATGCCAAAGCCTTCTCTTTTCCAGGCTGAACAATCCCAGTTCTCTCAGCCTTCCCTCAAAGGAGAGGTACTCCAACCCTCTAATTGTCTTTGTGGCTCTCCTTTGGACTCATTCTAACAGGTTAATGTCTAAAACTACACGTTGCCTTTTGAATGAGTATTATTTTATTAAAAATAAAAGCAGTGAAAAGTATGTTTGGAGAGACTTCTAGCTAAGAAAGAGAGAAGAGCAGTAGATGGTTGTAGATTGAGGGACAACTTGTTATTTTACTAATGGGAGAAAATAAAATAATCCCTATTTAGAGCACGATTTACTACAGATTATTTTATAAACACTCTGTACAGATCATGTTGTTAGTGCAGAAGAGCCAAGGTCTCTTTATCTATTGTAAAGAGAAATGTAGTTCTCCAGGGGTCAGTTCAAAGGAGTAATTTTATATGCCTATTTCAAAATTTAAAATTACTGCCTCTAAATGCATCTTTCTCATTATTGTAAATAATTGAAATCTAGGCAATAAGCTCAGATGTACACATCAAATACAGATACCATGTAATATCTAGCTGTCTGAAGACAGGATGTACCCCTGCCTGATTCATATTACTCATTTGGAATATTAGAAAATATATGCTTCTGGAATCAACAGACTTATTGGAAAAGAGAAACTGATTCTAATTGCAAGCCCCTATTTGCTTTGGATAACTTACTTCACTTGTTCCACATATGCACGTTCAGAACTGAGGAAAAATAGCAAAATTAAAAGAAATGAAGTTAATATTCTGGTTTTCAATTTATATAAAAATACTTTATAGGAAAACATAGCATAAAATAGCATACAATTTTATAAAGCAGATGATTTTGGATGTATGAATGTCTGTGGATAATTGAGTCCTATGTGAGGATGATAGTACTGCCAGTTTTTCAGACTGTCTGACACAATCCTGTATCCCTCCAAGGGTCTCAGCTAGCTCAGCCCTTCTCAGGCCTAACAGGATTATATCAAGAAAGACAGGACAAGGATTCAAAAGAGGCTCTCTTACCCTTTTAGCTGCAAGTCCTTTATTCCAGGTTGATGTCCCGGGAGAGAGAGAGGGCTCCCGGGGGACAGGGGACCCTTTATCTTAGGGTCTCTGAGGGAGGGGCTAGCTGGCACACAGCCAATGGGGTCAGAAGGGGAAGGAAGGGTCAGACTACATGACAGGAGTTCCAGGGGTCCCTGAGGGAGAAGAAACCATTTCCCCAGGGGGATGTAACATCTCCTCCTTTTTTTGTTTAAAAAGATACAGAGAGAAGTTCTCACATTCTGTTTAACACGGAGTGTGGGTTTCCCACCACTTATGGTTGGTAGGGAGACCGGTCCTCTTTAGGTTTGCCAACTCTATATGGTTGACTTCTGAGGTAGAAGATATGAGGCCATTAATAGCCTTGAAAATCAAACAGCGTAGGATTCCGAATGCTATGGTTACAAGGAAAAGGATAACAAAAAGTAACAAAATTGTTTTGACTACAGAAGTCCACCACCCAGTGAGTCCCCAGCCCTTGAACAGTTCCTTGATCCAATCTTCTGATTCTTGCTTCACTTGTCCGATCATGTTGTTCATGCTTCGGAGGGCAGCATGGATGTTTGGAGCCTTTGAGGACAAATTCATGCAACAGAGTCCTTCAAATTCCTGGCATTCATGTCCATGCAATAGCAAGAGATAATCGATAGCAGCACGGTTCTGGATCGTGGCCTGTCTGGTAATCTCCTCGTCTTCTAGGAGGGAGCTGATGGCGATAGATGTTAAATTAGCCTGCTTGACCACCCAGCACTCTAGGTGGCCCAATTCACCTAGAGCTTTGGCTGCTGCTACCCACGGAAGAAACAGGGATACAGCAACTCTTTTTGACTTTGCCCAATGAAAAATGTCTGAATTACAATTTGGGTCCAAATTGTCAGCACTCCTTTTTTGAATTTTGTCAGCCGATTTGTTTTTGTGTGTCCATTCACGAATTAAAGTTTGGTTGGGTGTCAACACGGACAATCGCCCTATGGTACATGGCCCTCCGAAAAGCCGGGATGGAATTCCTGCCCATGCCCGATCCCCACAAACCAAGAACAATCCTCTAGGGAGGCTTCTGGGTTTGGAGTGGGATGGGTTGTCTGATGCAATGTGGCTTATATTATGACACCACCTCTTTGCAGTAAATTCTCCCCGGAACTGCTTTATAAGGTGGTACTCGTCAGTGCTAGAGGGTTTTGGGATGACAGAGAAATGGATGCAGTATGTGGCAGGGGAGGAACCCAATAGTTCTAACTCCTGGGGTTCATGAGCTACCCTGGGCAAACCCTGCACCCATTCCGCTAAGGGGTTCATGGTGAACACACCTTGCTTTTGCTGATCTTGGTGTGGTTGTGGAGTGTGTGCCTCTGGGATTTCGTTGGACCTGTATTTGTCCAAGCCTGCTGGAAATTCTCCAGCCTGCAAAGGAATTCCTACCAGACAGGTAGACATAGGATTCTTAGCTGCTGCAGTGGACAAACATATGTTTTCTTGCTGAAGTGTCTGTGCCAGGGTTACCCAGACGTTCTGACGTGGCTGAGGGATGATCCATGCAGCTGCCAGACTGTTCAGCATTAGCAGGATGACAACTTGGATGGGGTTCATCATAGGGTTGAGTGGGAGGTAGGTTTTCTCTGGAAGGGAAAAATAAACATTTTTAAAACATGTTAAAAGTTCCTGTTTCTGCCAGAAGGAATCCACCTCTAAGGAGGATCTTTCTCTTCCATCCGGCGGCGTCTTCTCTTCGAAGCATCAGTCACTTGCTTCTCGTCCCCGTCTGCTGGAGCTGGATTTTTGGGGACAAAAGGTTTCACCCACTTCTGGGGAATCCACCGAGGGCCTGAGGGAGTAGCCACACATGCATAGCCACGACCCCAGGTAACAAGCTCATAGGGACCTCTGGTTTCCCAAGTTTCAGGATCCCTAATCAAAACCGGTGGACGCTGAGACAATTTAAACTGATCACCACTGTTAAAATGACGTACCACAGGTGGACTCATGTTTTCAAATGAACAGTTTAGAAAATTGATGGTGAACATGGCTTTGCAGAGCTTCTGCTGTGGTGTCATCCACGAAGCCGAGCAGTTCTGCCTAGCCAGAACCTGTTTGAGCGTTTGGTGTGCACGCT
Organism: Prinia subflava; assembly: GCF_021018805.1. Lineage (NCBI taxonomy): Eukaryota > Metazoa > Chordata > Aves > Passeriformes > Cisticolidae > Prinia > Prinia subflava. The sequence goes on from NC_086249.1 coordinate 54,337,224, forward strand.
CGATCACAGCTTGACCTGTGGGGGAGTGAGGGATGCCAGTTTTATGCTCCACTCCCCACTGCTGGACAAATTCTAGGAACTCCTTGGACACATACCCTGGGCCATTATCAGTTTTGATTGTTTTTGGAATTCCCAACACTGCAAAGGCTTGCACTAGGTGCTGCTTGGCATGTATGGATTTTTCTCCTGCGTGGGCAGAGGCATACACTGCACCTGAATATGTGTCAATGCTCACATGAACATATTTGAGGCGACCAAAACTAGGAATGTGTGTGATGTCTGTTTGCCATACCTCACAGCTGCCCAGGCCCCTGGGGTTAACCCCCATGCCCATCGATGGCATGACCTGGAGCTGGCAGTTCGGACAGGTACCTACAATGGCTCGAGCCTGGCTCCGTGTTAGTTGGAATTGTCGGATCAGGGCTGGCACATTTTGATGGTAATGTTGGTGACTCAGTTTTGCCTGCTGGAAGACATCAGGGAGATGTGCCTTTTCAACTGGTGCAGCAAGGGAGTCTGCCTGGCGATTCCCCTCTGCGATCTCACCTGGCAAATCAGTGTGTGACCTCACATGCATCACGTAAAACGGGTGCTGTCGATGAGAAACCAAATAGATTAGCTTTGAAAGCAACCTGAAGAGATGTTCATTCTCTATTTCTTTGAGCACAGCCTGCTCCGCTCTGGACACTACTCCCGCCACATAGGCAGAGTCGGTTACCAAATTGATTGGTTCTGAGAACTTCTCAAAAGCTCTTACCACTGCGGCCAGTTCAGCCACTTGGGGGGATCCCTCCACAAACTCAACATCAGCTTCCCAATGCTGAGTCCGTGGGTTCCTCCAAGTCACGACGGACTTGTTTGAAGTACCCGATGCGTCTGTGAAGACTGTGAGAGCTTTGAGTGGTCTCCGACTCCTTTTCTCATGAGGAATAAGGTGGAATTCCTCATTGAACAACTTGTGGGACGGGGCATGGACTGATATTTGTCCCCTGTAGCTGTCCAGAGATAGTTGGAGACTGGCATTGCTCTGCAGCAAATGCTCAAACATCTTTTTGGTCAATCTCTCAGGAGAGTTCTTTCCCTCCTCTGAAAGTCTGACCGGGAGGTGAATGCATGCAAAGTCACAACCTGCCAATTCACACAATCTTACCCTGGCCTTCCGAATCAGCTGTGCTATCAGCTCCTGTGGCTCTGTGATGGTCTTGGATCTTTGGTGGGAGAGGAAAACCCACTCTATTATCAACAGTGAATCTCTCTCTTCCTCGATCCACTGAAAGATCAAGCCATGCAGGTGTGGCAGTTTTCCTAGAACAATAAACTGGAAAGGCACCTTTGGCTCACACCGGTGAGCCTGTCTCTCTGACAAGGCTTTTTGTACCTTTTCGATTGCTGTCTTCGCCTCTGGGGTCAGCTCCCTGGGAGACGTCAGCTCCTTCTCCCCCTTCAATAAATTGAAGAGGGGTTCTAGATCTTGATTTGTGAGGCCTAGCCAGGGTCTTACCCAATTCAAGGACCCACACAGGGAGTGGAGATCTGCTAGAGTTTTTGGATTGCAACCAATTTCTAAGCTCTGTGGAACAACAGTCCTTGCACTGATTTGCAAGCCCAGGTATTTCCAAGGTGGCATCCTTTGAACCTTGTCCTCCTGTAATTGAAATCCAGCAGAGGTTAAAACTTTAACCACTAGGTCAAGCGTGTGTTGGAGTATAGAGTCATTGGGGCCACACACTAGCACATCATCCATGTAGTGAAGGATGATGGCTTCTTTTCTCTGTGCGCGTATTGGAGACAGTAATGAGGCTACATATTGTTGGCATATAAAAGGACTCGATTTGAGACCCTGGGGAAGGACCCTCCAGTGATAACGCTTCATTGGGGCCTGTCTATTGACAGTGGGAACTGAGAAGGCAAACCTAGGGGCATCTTCAGGGTGCAATGGAATTTGGAAAAAACAGTCCTTGATGTCTAAGACAGCCAATTTCCAATCTCGGGGGAGCATTGTTGGAGTGGGCATCCCTGGTTGGAGGGGTCCCATGTCTTCTACTATTTTGTTAATTTCTCTTAGATCATGGAGCAACCTCCACTTATCCTTTCCCGGTTTCTTTATCACAAAGATCGGGAAATTCCAGGGGCTAGTTGTCTCCACAATGTGTCCCTGAGCCAATTGCTCTTCCACGAGTTTTTCCAGCGCCTTGAGCTTTTCTTTACTCAAAGGCCACTGTGCTACCCATCTGGGGGTGTTTTCCAACCACTTTAACTTCTGGGTAGGGCGCTCCACAGTGGCTACTTGCAAAAATCCTGGGGTGTTTTAGGAATGACCAATCGGACTCCCCACTGAGACATGGTGTCCCTCCCCCACAGTGGGGCGTTATAATCTGCTACGAAAGGACGGACATTCGCCACCTTTCCATCAGGTCCCTCAATTTGCACCACGTTTTTCGAAATCCTTGCCATTGAGATTCCTCCTATGCCCTGAAGTTTGCCTGCCACCGGTTCTAATTCCCAGTTTGAAGGCCACATGCTTTGTGGCAATACGGTGACCTGAGCTCCGGTGTCGAGTACTCCCGCCACTTGGAGGCGCTCTGATCCACAAGTAATGTTGCACATCATAGAGGGTTTAGGTTCCCCCACCACCTCTGTCCAGTAGACCTCTGGTGATTTACCGTCTGCTGTGATCTCTGCTGGAACCGGAATGGCTTGGGCAAGAATCTGCCCCGCTATCAGATAAAAGGGTGGGTGCAAACAACGAGCCAACAACATGAGGCCTATTATTTTTCCCTTTATGGTCATGGGAGCTATCTCAATTTCCAAGGGTGTGTGTGCTGTGTCCCCAATAACAAAATACTCACTGTCCAATCCCACGTGGTAAACCGTCAGGTCCTGTGAGATGTTAGACAGGTCAACTGTTATAACCATCCACTCAGTAGATCTGAAATGGAAACCTTTGGTAGTTACAAGTCTAAAACGGCCAAGTGGCTGCCAAACCTTGTTAGTTGAGCATTTAACATTTACATTTTTCTGCACCCCCACACCCCGTGACCTGCCCTCCCCCCCCTTTTTCTTTAAGAGAGAAGCTTTTGCCAATGTGAGTCCCGCTACATTTATATCTTTGCGCGTTGTAGTATCAACCGCGGGCACGCGCTGTGAATTCAGTTTTTTTGTTTGTTGGATTTCTTCTGCTTCTGGGTCTGAGGGCAGGATCTGGCGAAGTGTCCTGGTTTCTTGCAGCGGAGGCAGATGATGCGCTGCAGCTGGTCTGGTGGCATCTGCTGCCTGCTGGGGTGTGGTCCAGCAGGGGCTGTATGCTGTGGGTGTGTTGTTCCAGGGTGTCTTTCAGTTGTGCAGAACAATTCTGCCCGTCTGGAACAAGCTTCTATCATCTGGGACAGAGTAGGTGGTGGGTCCAAGGGTAAAGTGAGGATAATTCTACGACAGGTCTCATTAGCATTTCTTTGAGCCATCTCTTTGATCAGCTCTGCCTGCACCACGGGATCTGGTATTTGGTGTTCCACCTGTGTCCTCAGACGATCAACAAACTGTAAGAAATTCTCCGTAGGAAATTGTTTAACATTGACATAACTTCCTTTCCCTTCCCTTGATGGTAGCTGATAAAACATTTTCTCTGCAACATTGCTAATCCTAAGTAAAATTTGTTTGGATAATACTCGGGTTTGTTTTTCAGGGCAAGCCCATGCACCCTCACCACACAGATGTTCAAATGTAATATCATTATTCTCAGTGTCTTTAGCCATATTAGGGTTTTGCTGAATCTCCTGTAAAAGTGTTCTTAAAGCTCTTTTCCACATATTGTCCCACAGATCATACTCTGAGGGAGATAACAGACACCTGAATAAGTCCTTAATATCATTAGGGACCATTTCATTAGAATCAAATGTGGCTCTAAACATCCCTTTAAAGATGGGGGTGTCCCTGCCAAACTCACGTTGTACTTTACATAGTTCTTTCTTGTCTTGGTAGGAGAGTGGCTGGTATTGCCGAGAACCCTGCCTTTTGCCTACATATGCTACTGGAGCTACAGAGAAAATGGGTTCATCTGCATTTGCCAAGGGTCTGGAAGCTGCTGCCGGACCCCCCGTGTCTGGGGATACCGGGGTTACAGTGTTATCAGTCCCTTGTGGGTGGGGAAGGAAAAGCGTGCTCTGTCCGTGCTGGCTGGGCAGCCCAGGCTGTCCCCCTCCCCCCGCCGTGTGGCAATCATACCCCCCGCTGTGGCCGTGCAGGGTGTGGGGGGCGGCCCTCTCCCTGCTGCCGGGGAGGCAGGAGGAGGAGGGGCCGGCCCCCCCTGAGCCGCCGCAACAGCCGGGAAGGAGGCATGGGGAGGAGGGGTGGGGTGGGGCTGCCGGAGGCCAGCAGGGGTTGGCACAGGGATATGGGGTGGGGGCGGGGGCAGAGGGAGGGGGTTGGGAGGGGAAGGGGTCGTGGGGAGAGGGTCGGGGCACATGGCAGCCGCCATTGTTATCAGCCACGTGGAGGGGGTCCCTAGGGGACCCTGCCGCCTCGCAGAAGTCCCGGGCCGCCCCTGCCCCCCCGCCGTGATCCTGAGGAGAGAAACTGGCTTTGTTAAAAGGATCCCGGGACAAAGGTAAACCCGGGTATAAAGGTGGATCAGAGGGGGGATTACATGGGGTAAGTTTTTTCTCCTGGCTGGGTTTGTTTAACTCTAACAGATGGTTACGAGCTTGCAAAAATATTGGGATAAATACAGAAACGGCGTGATCATTATTTTGGACTTTATCTGTGATTACCGTACCCACGTAATCCCAAAATGAAACAGTATCTATCTGCAGTAATTCAGCTTCAGTAAATTCATGTTCTAACCAGCGAACAAAACGTTTTTGCAGCCTTTTGGAAATTTTAACGTTAATTAAAAGGTCCTGGAGTTGTTTTAATATACTCTTTTGAGGAGCTGATAGCTGCATGCCCATGATTCGATATTATTGAAAGCTATTAGCTCAAAATCCAGCCTCCAGCTGCTAAAGTCAGCTGTATGTAACTCCTGTGTCTCCTATAACCAGAGAGAACAGGCGGGGAAAACTCCGGGGCTGCGGTCACGCGTCCGCGCCGTTTCTCCAGCCCCGGTGGCACCGGGGGGGTCCCCGCAGCCTTGCTTGGCCGATGGGATACGTACCCGGGCCGGGGTTTCCCCGAAAAGCAGGGCTCCTTGTGCGGAGCCGCCCCACGGGTCCGCGGGCTGCGGCAATCAGAAACGAAAGAAAAAAAAGGAAAAAAAAATCGCCGCAGCAGGGTCCTAAAACCCACCCGCTGCTACTAGCAAAGGTAAAATTCCGCCCTCCCAGTTTGCGGTACCGATCAAACGGAGGACTTTACCTGGTCCGTGGTATCATATGCTGAGTCAGAGGCAACTGAAGGTCCTGTCTTTAGCTCACTCGTGACTGGGCAACCACAAGCTACGAGCTTATCCCTACCCACCTATAGCCACAAAATGTGGCCAAAGTGCCTAGGGTAATTGAACTTCCCAAAGAGCTTTCAAGACTATGAAAGGTCTCCAGCTCCGCATGGGTTTCTAGATTCAAACCCACTTTGGGGGCCAACTGACACAATCCTGTATCCCTCCAAGGGTCTCAGCTAGCTCAGCCCTTCTCAGGCCTAACAGGATTATATCAAGAAAGACAGGACAAGGATTCAAAAGAGGCTCTCTTACCCTTTTAGCTGCAAGTCCTTTATTCCAGGTTGATGTCCCGGGAGAGAGAGAGGGCTCCCGGGGGACAGGGGACCCTTTATCTTAGGGTCTCTGAGGGAGGGGCTAGCTGGCACACAGCCAATGGGGTCAGAAGGGGAAGGAAGGGTCAGACTACATGACAGGAGTTCCAGGGGTCCCTGAGGGAGAAGAAACCATTTCCCCAGGGGGATGTAACAACTGTCTACTTCTACTTTTGGTAGAGCTTGTAGCTTTACCAATTTTTTGCTGTTCAGTTGGGTGTTTCAAGCTGAGTGAAAGACTAGGAGATATTAGTGGCCTCTGTAGAAGGGTACCTCTGACGACTTGCCAGAAAACATCTGTGCAAGAATCCATAGGAGTTATCACCGTCTACACGTTGCTGGTAGAGTTTGATTTAAGCTCCTGCTGCTCTCATGATTGCCATATTACTATTTGATGGCTTCTGACCAGGAGTTATCACCATGCCAGACATGTAGTTTTGATTTCCCTCTGCCTTACTGGTTGACCACATCTACAGAGGCTCAATCCCCTGCTAGCACTCATTGATGTTAACCAACTAACTTGAAAAGAACATGGCCTTTTTCTTATTTTAGTATTGTATCTTCATACTTGTAATAACAGTAATGATGTAGAAGTGGCAGCCCTCTGCACATGGTTTTCTGGGGTTTTTTCTGTTTTAATTTTCAATAATAGAGGGGTGTCTTTACCCAGTACTCAACTTCCTAAGCAATTAACTGCAGCATTTGGTGTTTGAACTGAGTTTGAACAAAGATGTGTGTAAATGGGTAAAAAGAAACCATCTGAGAATGATACCTACAGAATAGTTTTTCTAACACCTAAGATGGACTTATTTTAAAAACCCTTGTTGTTCTGAAGTTGTTTTTATCAAAGTTATATATTTAATGTTGAAAAACCATCCTTCAGCATTTTTTTTTCTTGGCATTTCAAAACAAAATAAGGTGTGCTATCTCCAATAACACTCTAAGGTTTCATAGTGGAGTGGAGGTGTAGATAAACTAAAGCTGTACCATTCACATTTTGGCCAGATTGCCTTTAATAACATCACTCTTGTAACTTACATTTGCTTTAAGTGAAAACTGTTACTCTCTAGAGTATAAATACACTAATCACATATATGGATTATGGTTATTTCCTTTACATAGGAAATAACCGTAATGCATATATGTGATTAGTGTATTTATATTCTAATTAACTGTAGCTATTGTAAATGGATGTGTAAATTTTAAAAGCAATTGTTGTCTTGTTTGACAAGAGCTAGGAAATTTCATAATCAGGTTATGATTTTAGCGTGTTTTATTTTATTTAAAGTATGTATTTCTTTTGCTATACGTATTTCCTTTCCTTTTTCCATAAGCTGTGTTTAATTTTATTTGCTTTTTTTGAAACACATTTTTCTTACATAAAGGAAGTGTTCAGGACCAAGTGAAAAATACTTATTTGACATACATAGTTTTAGCACTGTGTAGTGGCACACCTTTGTCACTGCTGTCCTGCTCCTGAATATTGATCTTATTTTGCTCATGTCCACACATATGCTCATACTTGAACTATTTAATGGAATTATGAAAAAGCAGAATTTCTCAACGTTTATAATACTAAACAATTTAGAAAAGAACAACTTATTTTTTAAGGACTTTAAAGAGGTCCTTAATGTTTCAAGTCCATGACTTGTAAGATTCAGCTTTACATGTATTTCTGCTTAAAACTTTAAAAAATTGTTTTCATTGGTGGTTATGAAACAAACATAGTTTTGCTATAAAAAAAGAATATTTAGTTTTATTTGAACCTTTCTAAGTGAAGTAGGTATAATAACATATCTTTTTTACATTGTGGTTTGTTTCTTTTTTTTTGGTTGGTTTGGATTTTTATAATTATTAATTCAACAGTAAGCTAGTCAGAGCAGAAAATCGACTTTCAGAAATGTTTACTACAATCTTGTGTCCATCAAATTGTCATCATTACTGTAGTGCTGTAATAAATATAGTACTCTTACAAAAGTGCCTGTACTTCCCAGAGACCATCAGTTTCAATGTTTGCAGTGTTATGGTATTTAGTAGCATGCAGTTCTCCTAAATTTCCTTTTGAAATTTGCAGCTAACAAAGAAAACACCTATCTTTTGGCATTTCACACCCTCTAGAATGAGGTGTTTCTTTCTTCCCCCTTCCCACCTACAATATAAAAACATGCAATTCTTAGTAATTGCACAGATTAATAGTTTGTCTCTATGTTACAAATCACCAGATGCATTTCTTCATTGAAACATGAGTTATCTCTGTCAAAAAGATACTAATTCAAGGTACTCAAATTAGCAATTTTGTACCTGGGCTGTTCAACACCTTTGTCAGCAGCATGGACCATGGGTTTGAGTGCACCCTCAACAATTTTGCTGTCAGCAATCCATGTGGTGCAGTTGACACCCTGGAGGGAAGGGACACCGTGACACCCTTAAGAGGTGGACCCATGTGAACCTCCTGGAGTTCAGCAAAGCAAAGTGCAAGGTTCTACACCTGGATCACAACAATCCCAGGCACACCTACAAGCTGGGAGAAGAGCTGGTTAAGAGCAGCCCAGTGGAAAAGGAGTTGGGGGTAATAGTTGAAAATGCGAAGATGAGCCAGTAGTGTGTGCTCACAGCCCACAGAGACAACTGAATCCTTGGCTGCACCATAAGGAGACTGGCCGGCAGGTGGAAGGGGGTGATTCTCCCCTCTACTGTGCTCTTGTGAGATGCTGCCTGGGATATTGCACACTGCTCTTCTGTTCTCAATAGAAGAAGGACATGTAACTGTTGGAGCAAGTTCAGAAGATGGCTAAAAGTTTATTAGAAGGTTGCATCTCTTCCTCTGTGAAGACAGGCTCAGCAAGCTGGAGATATTTAGCCTTGAGAAGGTTGCATGGAGACCTCATATCAACACTTCAGTATCTGGAGGGGACATACAAGGAAGACAAAGACGGACTCTTTATCAGGAACTGTAGTGACAGGAAAAGGAAGATGCAAATTGAAAGAGAGGGGAAATGTAGGCTGGATATTAGGAAAGAATTCTTTACTGTGAAGGTAGTGAGTCACTGGAACAGATTGTTCAGAGAGGCTGTAGATGTCCCAGCCCTGCCAGTGTTCAGGGGCAGGTTGGATGAGGTACTGAACTCCCTGGTCTAGTGCAAGATTTCTCTGCCCATGGCAGGGGTCTGAGATTAGATGGTCTTTAAGGTCCTCGGCAATCCTTAAATTCTATGGTTCTATGACTCAATGAAAACACCAGGACAAATAATTAGACTGTAGCCCTTTGCCAAATCTTTTTGAAGCCTACTGAGCCTTTATTCAGCATTTTGCCACCAACCCAGAGTTCTTCATAGAACACTTGAAATCTGATTTAAAACAATGAGAATGCCAGAAATAGGGCATTTCTAACTACTGCATATTGCATATTTTCTGTGAATACTACATTTGGTATATTTTCTGTTTGTATAGCAACCAATTAAATATTTCTATACAGAGCCACTAGTTAGCTATTCTTGTGGATCAGTACTGAGTCTGGACCTAGAGTTGCATTATAAGTTCTTCAGACTCCTGAGAAAATGCACGTGGAAGTAAAAAACTAGTCTCAGAACCAGGCTAAGGAAATAAGAGAGGGCCATATCTGTATGCAGCCATTTATCTCCCCAAATGAAATTTATAATTTCTTATCAACTGTTAAACTTCCATGTACATTTTAGGGGAAAAAAATCAACACTAGGAAATAATATTTCCATTATTCAACACAGTAAGCAGGAAAACATGTAAATTACCTGATAGAAAGCAGCAGAAGGAACTCTGGCCTTTCCTTTACTGCCCAAAATTTACTTATTATTTAAAATAGCAATTAACGGGGTGAAATTTTCTCCTTTTTGGCTAACAATCTGCCTTTGGAAAACTAGATTTTTCCCCCCCTCTGTCTCCTTTTAAGTCTGTCTGGAAGTGTTAGACTTGTCCACCTTTCATATGATAGCCTAGAGCACACATTCAAGAGGTAACAGATCTAATTTTTGTGGCTTCCTCAGCCTGAGGCAGTTCAAACCTGTATTTCCCAGGAGAGTGACTTAACCAGTGGAGAGGGAGGGAGATTTCTCCCCAGTTCTTCTGACAGAGCTTTAACATTACAGCTACGAATTGAAGATTTATGGGATGAGAGAGATAAGAAGTTTCTAGACTCTTAACACAGTGATGAGACCATTCATCAAAGAGAATGACTTTCTTTTTGTACTTTATTTGTATATTAAGAAATGTAAAGCACATGAGCAGAAACCAGATTTCATGACCTTCTTGTTCCCAAATTAGAAGTTCAGTTATATGGTTATTCTGTCTTGACCCCTCTTCTACCTTCCATATGACTTTGAAAGATTTCGTATCTGTCTGTGTGATTCTACAGATTTAGCAAACGTGGAGAACACACATTCCTTCTTTCCCAGATGGATGATTAAATTCTTCTCTTGGGAAAGGCAGAAATAAGATTTGAAACCAGGGGAAGTATTTAGAGATTTAGGAGAACACAAAACTTAGGATTTTTCCACCTTGAACATAAACACTAATCACTAATCTCTTATGCAAAATTGAGCACAAAAATTAACCACATACCTATCACTGCCCCAATATATTACCAGGTGTTATACCACTAGAGATTTTAAAGAAAAATTTATGTGACTGGTGCTCTGAGCATAATTAACTCTTATAGCATGAGTTAGCTGTGGTCAAAAACTGGTTCAGACACTTGTCAAGACATAGACTGCAAACTACTTTGTCTAAAAAGGTCATAAGCAGAAGAGAGCCTTGTCAGTTTTAATCATAACCAAGTGCACAGCTCTGGGCATGTAGCACATTCTATATCTCTACCTGTTTGCAATGTAGCTGCAGAATTAGTAAGGGCTTTTTCTGGATCCCATTCTGCTTACTGCGTTTGTTTGATAGTTGCAGAATAATGTCAACTATAAATTGAAAAAAGGAAGAAGAAGTCTGCACATTAACTTTTTTTTTCAAAATTATTTTCATGTTTCTAACAACATCCATTTAGAAAGCTGTTTCAGAGCCAAGTAGGCTGAAACCAAGGATGTAGAAATTAAGGTATACAACTGAAATATTAGTCAGATACATCAGAGAGAAGTGGATGGAAAAAGAAAAAATACATTCCTTAAATCTTGTAAGGAGGCTGTGTTATATTTATTTATTACAATAAAATTATATAAAATACTACCAATTTACTTACTAAGGCTCTGTCAGAGATAAAAGTTGGAGCCAAAAATGTGCTACTTAGAAAGACTGCAACAGAAAGATGAATTAAATCATTATGGTGAAGGAAATAGAAGGTAAAGTGATGTCCTTCATTATCAATAATCCATCTATGGGAAGATAATGTTCTACAGGAGAAAACAAGCAAGACTTTTATAGTGTTTCCAACAGGAAGCCCTCAGATATGATGTCCAGATTAACAGTGTCCATCTTTTGTGTTCTTAATGGCAGAGTGATCCCACTATGCTTATTTCCCAGAAGTCTTTATCTCTTTGTCCAGCTATTAGATGTTCCTGAGGAGGGGATGTCACAAGTCAGAGTGCTTGAATTTTGAGGGTTGAGGTGAGGGTCAGAGCTGCCTTCTGCAAGGGGGTGAAGCCTTGCTCAGAATGTGAAAGCTAACTGTTCCTAGTGATGCAGTGGGTAATGTGAACTACAGAAAATCTATCTGAGCTTTATATAAAAATCATACTGTATGAAGATCTGTTTTGACATTTTGGTTAAAAACTTTCTTATTTTATCACTACAAATGTGTAAATAATACAGAGTGTTTTCTATGAATGAGAATATTTGGGTCATAATTTATGACAGTTGGTCTGTATTATTGATAATTATATTCTCTCATTCAAGTACTTAAACTTGTGTAGAAGAAAGTAGCATCTGTTTTCTTTAATTAATTAATTATTTAGATTTTATATATTGACATATCAGAGTACCAACAATATTAAAAATATCCTGTGGCAGTCTAACTGTTCAGCTACCTACATGGTATAAAAAGATAAGGAGTAAATTGTCTAAATGAAATATCAACACTGTCTTTTTAAATTATATTCCTTTAAAAATTATATTACAAGAGGATTCTGCATGACTCCTTCCTTACACACAAATATAAAATGATGCATAAGCTTTACCAAAAAATAAAAATTAATGTTTTAAGACAGCTTACATTGTGCACATTTTTCTGATTGACCATTCATATTCTTAAAACATAAATTAATTTCAGTAAATATCTCCCCTAAAGAGCTCTAAACTGCCAGCTCATGGTGATCCAAATTATTTGCTCTGAATAATTTATCTCCACATAAAGCTAACATAAAATTCAGTCTAGCAATTAGCATGACGGGGTTGTTGTCAGATACTCCTACTGTACACTGAGACTGATACACTCACTGAGGATGTGATGGACAGTTGAACAAGTCTATCTGCCCCTGACAGAAGTCTGCTCTGGTACCATTCTGTGAATTATATAGGTCAATGACTTGTACTGCTTGCTTAATACCTTGAAAATTGTCTTTATGTACTTGCTTAAATAAGAGATGGAAATATGCTTAAGCTGAGTTTGCATCCCCTTTGTGCTAGATGTCTGTAAATATTTCATTGAATAAGCTTATTGGCAGGATGTTCATGAAAGCAAGTTTTAAGCCTGCATTAAGGAATATGAAATTTGGACCTTAAAATATGAGTATTTATTCCTTGCATTCAGTTCTCAGAATTATACATCTAATTAGGAAATAGATGTCATCAGACTTAAATAGACATAAAAATGAGGAAAATACTTTATGAAAATAGTCTGTATTTTACTATTGCCACTATTTCTCTATGTTTGGTAACTCTCAGTCAAGCCAGAAAAAGTAAGGAAAGCCAATACCAATAAATGCAGAATGAAAACAATATTAATGAGCATGTTAATGACTCTTCACTTTAATTTGAGTCTGGTATAAATTATCCTTTAATTTTAAAGACCAAAAGTCAAAACACATGGATTTTTTTTTCTGATTCCTGCATGTTAGGAAACTGAATCATCAAAAATATCTAGACTTTGCTATGAAGCAGAAAAGAAAGCGTGATATTTCCTTGAAAACAAGATACAGACTACTGGGGCAAAAGAGAAGTTTGGGGTCACTCTTGCTTGTATCACCTGACAGAATAAAGGCACTACAGATTTTAAATACTGTTTCTGGGGAGAAATTTGTGTGGGAGAAATGTATGTGTGTGTGCAGTTGTATGGGTCAGTTGTAACTGCATATTACTAATGCCTTGGCATATGTTTTAACTAGATAAAACACCACTACTTTTAAGATCAGAAGACACAATTGTAGCAAGTTAGGAAGGAGACATACATGCCATTGAACTTCTACAGATTAACTCAACTCCAAAAAATGCTGAAAAAAGATTAAGACCTATCTGAGAAAATATATAGAAAAGGATGCTTTTTGCAAGAAGATCGCTCTTTAGTTTTCCAGGACTTGACTCCACATGTAATTTATTCAATCTGAAATAACAAATTGGCAAAAAGTGATTGGCAATATATTACTATTTATGTTTTATTTTATTTAAGGTATTGTTTTATTCCAAGTATAAGAAACTATGTTCATTGCTATTCATGTGTGCTGTTTTTATTTTGTGAACACAGAAGCTTTGTTCATATAAGAATTTCACAACCTACTAGAAGAATTCCAAGTGCAGCCACAGAAGAAAGAATATAATTAATAGATGTCTACACTGTTTCTTAACAGCTGGCTCTGCATATTTCCATGATTACAGCAGGAGATTTCCAGGAGGTAAGCTGTGCAGAATGGATTTGAAACTTTTTGTTTGAAGACAACATATCTCCACTATGACTCAGACTGCTTTTATTACCATGTCTGGGACTTGTCATTAGAGCTTTGATTAAGTTCCCATTTCTAGGAGAATAAGAAGAGTGTGGAATGACAGTAATTCAAGATTTCTAGAATCATTAGCCTTTTTTTTTTTTTTTTTTTCACTTCAGCTAGTGAGGCTGCGTGCCAAGAAATTAAGTACAGAGTGCATTGGCTGCATTTATTAGTGACCTTCTCTTGACAAAAAAAGAAAGCCAAAACAAAACCAGAAGCTCTCTTGGTATATAACTTCACTAATCAAAGAAACAATATGCAACCCATTCTTTAGATCTGTTGATAAACATTCATACTCTAATTTACAAGCTCAAGTTATTTCTGTAGTCAAGTGATAATAGAAAACTTATTTTCTTGCAAGGTTTGACTTCCTTTTAAAAGAAAAACAATGACAGAAGGCTGTTTAAAAATTTCAAGAAAGATTATTTTTATTCTGAGATCAAGTATACTGAATTTAAACTAATTTTTATCCTTTGGACTCAGTAGAATTATCAATTATTTATTTTTCTGAAAAAGAGATCTAAATGTGAGTCCAAACTTCAGGCAGTTTCAACTCATGAATGCCTATTAATCAAAAGAATGCAGTTATTCCGTAAAGAAAATTATGATTTTCAGTTAGGTCATGACATGTCATAAAACATCATCGAGGGACATATTACCCTTTATACAAATCACCCTTTTTTTCCTTCCAAAAGGATCTCTGAAGACATTTAAGTGTTACAAGTGAATTTGATATTGTTCTGCATGTAAATATATGAAAGTTGCTAACAGTGTGCTTGCAAATGGAAAAGGATAAAAAATATGAATAATGCATGGCAAGCCAAATGCAAGTGTAGAATTATGACATCCTTTAAATGGAATCTATTCAGATTTAAATATCTGCAATAGATCATAAATATTTTTTGTAGTCAACTAAATTTAACAATTTCCCGAGAATAAATGTTTAACTAGCCTTATGTTTGTAGCATATTTCTTCCCTGTGTATAAAGCAATCATTCTGCATATGACTGGTGAAAATTAAACCTGCAATTAAAGTCTATTCTCAGTGTTACATGTGGCTATGGTTCTAGTCACTTCAACTACACTTTAGAGAATTTTCTGCAGGCTTCTGATGTAAGAACTACTTTAACAAAACTAGGGGAACCTCATTTACTTGTTGGATTTGCCTTCATGTCAAGATTTTTGATATCTTTAATGTCAATATAGGGACTTCTTATCTGCAAGTCTACTGCATGAAGGAATCAGTAATATTTTGAAGGAATCAGTAATATTTATTATACCTCTTGATATTCCAAGATGAAAGATGCAATAAAAATGAAATGTATTATTGCTATCATTCTCTAATTTAAGAACATTGAGTCCTTCATGCTTTAACTGACTTTTATGTGAATTCTACATTTTTGTCATTTAGCAATTATGCTATAAAAATTAAAGGCTTGGAACTAATTTTTTGATTAGCATAAGTGTTTTGATATGAATATTTTGCCAATACAGTTAAGCTTAATACAAGAAATTAGAAACTAGAAATTATTAAGCCATTTTGACTATCCATACTTTGTGCAATTTGAAATAGTTTGCTTGACACGCAATTGCTTTCTTGTTACCGTGAGTTTAAATAAAGGTCATAAATAGTTTTGGGCTATTACTGTTCTAGTTCTCAAAATCTTTTGGGAAGTGAATGCATGCATCCTTTAAGGTGTCAAAAAAAAAAAACCAACCCACAAAAAACCCAAAAAAACCCAAAAAAACCAAACCAAACAAAAAAAAACAACAACAAAACCCAAAAAACCACCTACCAAAACAAAACAAAACAACACCACAACCATAAACAAAAAACAAACAAACAAACAAAGAAAACAATCCCCAAAATCTCCAACGCCAAAAACCACCCCAAAATAATTTTAAAAAACAAGAAAAACAACTCACAAAACTGAAAGGAAAATAAGTGAAATCTAGACACAAAGTAACTCAAAAATACACTGAGAAACTCAGTTGCCCCCAGTTGTTTGTTTCCGAATAACCTTGATAACGGTGAGTAACTCAGTGTTGTTGTGTTAGTTAAATGCAAAGAGAATTTTGGAAGAGTTTTTCATCCTCACCTCCACCAGGCCTGGAATTAGCAAAGAAAGTTCTTTGTGTGGTCTTGACAATGTTTGAGACAGGCAACTATGCTCTTTAAATCCTTACAATTTGTTAAGACTGCAGAGTCATAGCAGTAACAGTTCTGCTGTTTATGTGGATAAAAGCCCAGTCAAGAATTTTTAACAAGCTTTTGGTCATCCCTGTTGTCTAAACCAAGATATACGTCTTTCAAGACAGATTTTACTATCTCCAAATAAATCTAAGCAGATTTCTATTAGAAACATTTATAGCAAAATGTGCGTCTTAAAATGATCAGGTAAACTAGGCCTTTAGAGACCCTGTTTATCTCAAATGTAAAAGTATTCCAGACTGCCATTTCATGTACAAGCATTGAAAATAGTAGACAAAAGTTAAGCTCTCCCACTCTGTAGGAGAGGTTTCAGAGTATTTCAGAAATTGGAAAATGTGTCTTTCAGAGAGATTTGAGAATCAGTGAATCATAGAAAGCTTGGGATTGAAGAGACCTTAAAAATTACCTAATTCCAACCTCTCAGCCATGGGTAGAGACATCTGTTACTAGACCAGAGTTATTCAGAGCTCCACCCAGCATGGCCTTGAACACTTCCAGGGACAGGGCATCCACAGCTTCTCTGTGCAACCTGTTCCAGTGCCTCATTACCTTCACAGTAAAGAATGTCTTCCTAATCTCTAATCGAAGCCTGCCCTCTTTCAGTTTGAATCCATTGTTCCCCTTCCTATGCTCACATGCTCTTATAAATAACCTCTGTAAATAGCATCTTTGTTGTAGACTCTAAATCTTTTTCATCTTTTTAAAGAGAGGTCAGGAAGTAATCTAATGCACCTTTTAAAGTCACCTAAAGGATTTAATTTGTTAAAGATTTCCATAAAATATGAAAGCAGATCAAAGGCCACTACTTTTACTATGATTACTACTACGATTAATTGTTGTAGTATCTTGGGGTGCATCCCCTTCATCCTTGACGACTGTCAATTGAATGTAAGAAACCTAGTGTGACACAGAGAATAGGAATCTCTGCAAACTGTATTGCATGCAAGGTCAGTTGATGCTAGAAGTCCATTTTAATTATTAAAACCTATTAATATGTAATTAGCATTATTTGTTACATGGCCACTGCTGGGGAAAAATCCCTTGGACTATACTTGTTACTTATTTCTGTAATTATATCCATTAAGGAGTCCTCATAGTTTCTGTGCTTTCTAATGTGACAGGTTGTCAAGCCTTAAAAATGATGTCTTGGTTTTTTTTTTAAATCCATCTTACAAACATCATGTTTTATTGGTATTAATAAAACTCAAAACACCTTAATGGTGTTTTATAGGATATTGACCAAATAATTTTATCTGAATATTTTGCTTGATTTCTGTGTATTAGTCACTGATATCATAAAAGCAGACAGATGTTTCACAGATGTGGAAGAATATGGGCTCATTAAAAATTAAGATGTTCAGTTTCATAATTGCATAAACTATATAGCTATGTACCTCATAAGGAATTTTTTATACTGCACAGGAATGTAGAGAAAGAAGACATTAAAAACATTTTTTTTTCCTCTGTTACATTTTGCATATGCAAATTCTAACTGCAGACCTCTGTGTGCCTGTGCATTTTTTTCTTTTCTGTTTATTTTCTTTTAACAGAAGTTGCTGAAATCTCTGGCTACTTTGATCATGTAATTTTGACAAGTAGCTGTTGTTTGTTCCCCCACTCCTCCAGGCCCACATTCTCTGCTGTCATATGTCACTACTGGTTGTGTCAATCACACATCTCCACAACAAGTGCTGTTAGAGAAGAGCAGAGAGTGATAGTTAAAATGTCTAACCAATTTAAAAACATATGTTATAATACTATAACGCTAAGCCCCACATAATTGTCGTAGCATAATAGATGTATTTAAGACCAGCATGTGCATTCTAATAAAATTGCATACATAATGGAGATTTACAAAAAATTACATGTGTTCTGAAGCCTTTTGCAAAGCCTGTGTTTATTCCTTTTTTGATAAATTTTGAAATTAGAATTTGACCATTTTCTAAGGCTCAAAAGTCTTCAGTAATGTCTAGTGGATAGAAGTGAGAAGAAAAATAATATTTTGAGAAAGACAAATAGAGGATAGTGAAGGACATTGTGCTCACAAAGAAAAAGCAATCATGGACTGTTTTGTATTATTTTGCTGTAAAAAAATTTCCACTAGGATTAGAAATTTTAGATTAAGAAAGAAATGTGTCATATTACCCCCCCCCCCCCCCCCCCGAATTAAGAAAACTGGTTGTTCAGCTGTTTTACAAACTAGATGTACTGGTTTTGGCTGGGATAGAGTTAATGTTCTTCAGAGTGCCTGGTATGGGACCCTGTTTTTGATTTCTGCTGACAACAGAGTTGGTGACAGAGGGATGTTTTAGGTAGGTATTGCTAAGCAGTACTTACACAGAACCAATGCCTTCTCTGCTCCTTACTCCACAGAACCAGCAAGTAGGCTAGGGGTGCACAAGAAGCTGACAGGGGACACAGCCAGGAGAGACAGACAGTCCCCCACTGACCAAAGGGATATTCCAGACTACATGGTGTCATGCTCAGCATATAAGGCTGGGGGAGGAAGAGGAAGGTAGGAAGGGGAGTGATGACACTTTTTATTCCCAAGTTATTACTACACATGATGGAGCCCTGCTTTTCTGGAGATGGCTGAACACCAGCCTGCCCATGGAAAGTGGTGAATAAATTCCTTGTTTTGCTTTGTTTGCATGTGCTGCTTTTGCTTTCCCTATTAAACTGTCTTTATCTCAGCCCACAGGATTTCTAAGTTTTACCCTTCTCTCCCCTATCCCACCATGGAGAAGTGACTGAGTAGCGGCATGGACCTTTCTGGTTGGGGTCATACCACAACTCTGGCAAACCTGCAAAGCAGCCAACAAAATCCTCATATTAGCTCTAGAAATGCATATTACATTGATTTGCAGTAAAACACAGCAAGGTAGCACTAAACTTTTGAGTGGTCTCTGCAGTATATTTTCTTGTTTTGGGTGAATGGAACGTACAAGCGGCTGTTGTAGTACATCACTAGAATTAGTTTCTTGGGATTAGCATAATGCTATTCTATGAATCCTCCTTTCCATTTTATGGCTTCTGTGTGGCTGTTTGTTTATAGAAAATCCTATCAATCACCTGGATTCATTAGAAGTCTGCTTGAACAGCATAGGTCTGTATAATTTTCTCTACCATTATTTTTAAAACTGTGCATGGGAAAACAGAGTCTATGCAATTTTTTATTCAGTATAACACTGTCCTTTGAGAGGTAGTCTAGATTTACATCAAGGCTGATTACACCAAGATACGATCTAACTGCTAAAAAAAGTATGTAAAAAATATCCACAGTTTCCATTAAAAAGGGATCATTTTGATATAGGAAAGTTGTTTAGTCTGGGATAGCTGGGAAAAGGTTTTGTTAATGCTATTCCAGAATAATGATATTCAGGCACTGCCTAACAACCGATTTCAACATAAAGGTTTGGAAACTCTAGAGAAACCTACTTCTGCAGATACAGATTTAAAAATGGCTTTGAAATTTTTCCTCAGTAAAGTCAGGTCTACTGTGGGGAAACCTTTCCTTTTCCTCACCTTCTTTTCTTTCCTCTGCTCCTTACCCAAGTCATATTAGGAATGTAATTAGCTGAAGAAAGCTTCTATATGTAACATTACATAAGTCTTTTAGGTACTTGCTCTGAAAGTTACATGGTTGTAGGAATTCAACTAATGTAAAAGAGTCTTTAAGTACTGAATGCATAATTAACTATTTTCACATTGAAACAGGAAGGATGTTGTTCTCATGACTTTGTGGGGGAATTATTCCAAGTTGTTGGATTTTTTTAATGTGTATGAGGGAGTGAAGCTGTGAGTTTGCTGTATCCAATGGGAAAAACCAGTTAAAAAGGGCCAAAATGGCATTTTAAATTTTTTGTTTGGATTGTGGATTGGTCCCTTGGAACAATCTTTCTTAAAACTTTTTTATTTTCACAGCTCATTATGAGTTAGGTGTTTATCTTGGTGTAATAGTTGCTTGTTTTCCACATATCTTCCAAACCTTGCTGTCTTTCTCACCTTACTTTTATAATTTCAACATTTGGATATGTATTTAGTCACATTCTTGTACATATTATTAAAAAAAAGGCGCTAAAGATAAATAGCATGTATCCTTCTGCACTGTGCAAATATTTAAATCCTTTGACATAACTAAAGCCTCTATAAAATTTCAACTCCATGGAAAATTCAGAAGTTTCCCACCTCATTCAAAAACAACTCCAAACCATATTTGAATTAATCTTTCTAGTAGTAATGAAAACTAGAAGAGAGTAATTAACCATGTGAATTAACTTAGAGGATCAATATGAAGGTATGAATCGCGTACTTGTAAATTCTCTTTTTTTCTCTAAGATTTAGTGGAGAAAGAACTGTCGCTTATTGAGTCTGAATAGAAAAGCTAAGTTTCTTCTTGTTTTTATTGTTTTTTAGTCAGCTTAATATATGTTAGATTATTTTTTTTCATGTCTTTAATATAACCTCACTTTAGGTAAGTTAGTATGTCAAAGTTCTTTTATATTGAAGCCTTTTGTTTCATCTGTATTTAACCTGTAGATGGAAAAAATTTACATTACACAATGGATCTGTTCAAAACAGAGGTAATGCCTACTAAATAGAAGTTCCTTAAAACTCTTCATGCTGATCCTAATGGATGAAATATGCTATACACTGTTATTTGCCCCAGTATTTCAGTGGCTTTAAGGTCATTCTGTGCATATTCTGTGAGCCATAAACTGAGACATTTTTCAGAATAATTTAGTTAGAGGAAGGACAAAATTTTAGATATAACACATAATGCTTAGTTTTCTTCATGCTTGAGTATACTGCCCCAGTTTCTCTGCCTTTCTTATCATTCATTACTCATATTGAGATAGCATCTCTGAGGCATAGGTGCCCTTCTATGCATTGTGTAAAAATAAGGAAAAGAAGTTTCCTGCCTTGAGAAGGAAGAGAAGCTGCCTTGATTTTATTATTTGGAAAGTACTGAAGGGGAGTTTTAGTGAGCAAGTGATGAAGGGGTTTAACACTTTCTGCCCATTTTCTGGGGGATCACAGGGTCATACTCTCTTTCTTCCTCAGTTTCCAAAGCAAAAAAGTAGCTCAAGTTGAAATCTTTAAACGTGAAGCTTGTTTTCCAAACTGCATAATCAAACCCACCCATTGGAATTGAAGGGAACTACACACTGGATCTTAAGACCTGACATCTTTCTCAATTATAGTTACCTCATGGAGCAGTGCAAATAGTGTTGGGTGGAACTGTGATCAGAATAGGAGAGTAACAGCAACAGTTTTACCCCAGTCTCAGCAAAATACATGTTGTCTGTCAACCCCTCTAATATATACTTTAGGGCAGAATTTGTGATCGACAGCTTTCAAACATTTCCCATATTCACTGCATTAATCTTCTTACTTTACGTGCAAGAACAGCAGCTAAAAGAGCCTGTGATAACAAAACTTATTTGAGATTTCATCAGTAACTCCTGCCACAATTTGTTGGGTTTCTATCAATCAAATGTATATAAATTTAAAGGAAATTTATTAAAATTTTAAATAGCTCAGTGATATTGTTCCTTGCTACTGTCATTTATAAAACTGTCCAGATGGGGTCAAGTATCTAGTCAACACACTACTGCAAATATAACTGAAATTTCTTTATTGTTTTGAAAAGTTTTATTTGACTTTGGATAAGGAGAAAAAAAAATGCAGAGAGGAAATATAGTATTCTGCAATAGCAGTTACATGCTGATTCTGTTTGAATTTAATGTGCATGAAATAAAGTTTATACAAATTATTCCCCTTTCCCCTTTCCCATTTGTTCTGCAAACTCTTTCTTTGGCATTTGTTGAACAGAGTTCTTGCTGGTGAATCTGAGCTCTATTTCCCATTTTATTCATTGTAAAGAAATGTTCAAATGACCAGTCAGCTACCAAAAAATTGAAATATCTCTTTTATTGACTATAATTTGCTGGAAGAATAAATTATATATAACGTGAGCTTTAAAATCCTGGACAGGTGCTAAATGCTACAGAAGGTAAAGAAAATTAGTGTGAAAATACACTTGATTCATATTTGGAGAAAATATCCCTTCAAAATGAGGCTGAGTGAAATATTGTGCAGTGAGATGACTGTAGTTTCTACTGGTACACTGTTCTTTCAAAGTACATGCACTTAAATTGGGACATAACTTTATTTATTGATTCATCTGGGACACATTTGGCAAAAAGTATTTTGCAGGTCATCATTTGTTCTTTCCTTCTTTCTACCTAGTGAATGGCTGTTGTTGCCATTGTGACCCACCACAGCCTGGCTTTGCTTGGACCTCACAACCTCATTTAACCTCAGAGTTAAAAGTTCAGTGAAGAAGGCAGTCACTTTGCTGTAGACTTCACCACTTGTTGGTGAAGGTTGCCAGATTCCCTGGTGTGAGAACAACATTCTTTCACTAATACACCAGACAAAGAATGTGTCATCTGCCACAGGCTGGCACTAGTGCGTGCTGGGACTGGTTTCCCTCTCGCAGGTTCCTGTGTAAAAATGGTTATCTTCCTAACATGGGATTAAGAAACTGTATCAACTCTCAGGTAAGGAATTGTGTCCATCTTTCTTGTATACCATCTTCTTGATGAGCAACTAGCAGTCTGTTGGAGAGACTGAGTGGGTTGTTCAGCCTGGATTACAGGAGACACCTTAAGGGCTTTCAGTGTATAAAAGGAGCTTATAAGACAGATGGAGAAAGACTTTTTACCAGGGTCTCTAGTGATAGAATGAAGGGCAATAGTTATAAACTGAAGAGGGAAGGTTTAAATTGGACATAAGGATGAATTTTTTTTATGAGAAGAGTAGTGAGACCAGAGAAGTTGTGGATGCTCCACCCTGGAGGTGTTCAAGGTCAGTCTAGATGAGGCTTTGAATAACCTGCTCTAGTAAAAGGTGTCCCTACCCATGTCAGGAGGGTTGCACTAGATGATCTTCATAGATTTCTTCTAATCCAAACAGTTCTGTCATTCTTTCACAAGTCTTTCATCTTGCCATAGCCTTCAAACTTGCCATAGCCTTCAATTATGCACCATTCAACCAGTTTACAGTTTTCTTCAGTCATCTAATAGTTATATAACTTTATACTGGAATTTCTTATATTTGTAAAAGTTCAGGTAGCAATTTTTCTCTTTCTTATTGTCTTGTTATGCCAACACATATTTATTCTGTTAAGCACTAGTTCTGACTCAATGAGACCTGTGCATAATTCTTATTTGAATGGACTGTCTTGCAAGTGATTTACCTCTACCTTACATTCATCTAAATGATGGTGACTGATGAACTCCAAGCCCTCAGTCTCACTAATTTTTTGATTCTCAGTCTTTGTTGTTCATTTTAGTCAGGTATGCACAGATTTACCTCTCCTATGAGTTTTCCCAGCTGAAAGGGTCTTGTGGTTTTCCTGGAGGTGGCTTCACTTTCTATGTCTTACTCTACTCTTGTAAGAAGCACCTACATTAAAATACCTGTGATCGTCTTGAGATGAATAAGTAATGTTTGAACAACTTCCTTCAAGAGTGAAGTAACATTATTTAAACTTGAATGTAATTTACTGGAAGTACAATGTATTTACACTAAGGAGGCAATTTTATTTCCCCAAAATAATTACCTATTACTGTCTATGTGTTTCAGGAAAACCAGAGTCTGAGAAATAAATCTAGCTTTGGATCAAATCAGGCACTCTTGAAAATGACATCAGTATAATCTAAGTGAGTTATCCACAGACCAGTTTAAATTGTAAGGGCTTTTACATTTCTGAGCTGCAGTTTTTACTTTATGGCAAGTTATTATACTGTAAGTGCACAAGAGACAACATGATGTGTTTTCAATGACTAATCTTGGCAGATGCTCAGAATTGAGATTACTTGTGAATTCAACAGAACATGTAGTTTGCTATGCAATTCTATTGTTCATGAACTGCCTTTCATTTTACTGAAAATATGCGTATACATAACTGAAATGCAGTTTTGAAAAAGAAAACATGCCAAAAACTGAACTGTTTCGCCAATTGTAAGCTAACAGATAATGACAAAGAAAAAAGGTTGGTTCAGATGAATGGAAATAGCAGACAAAGCACCCTTCCCTCATTTTATTCTATGTACAAACTAAATATTTTAAACATTCAATTAGTTCTAACCATGTGTCGTTATGTCACAACACAGCAAACATACAGGTAGATGAAGCACTGTGCGTATTACCATAGTGTAGATAAAACAGTAGGGGATATGTTATTGGTTATTGTATTTAATTCATTCTACAGAGTATACATATCAAATAAAAAATAATTATTCTAGATTGTCAGATAATTTAATTAGCAGTATTCAAAATATTTGTGGCTTTTAAATACCATGTCAACACGGTGCAGTTTGCACAAAGGAAATTACAAATGCCATTATAATTTAAAAGAAGAATTTCCTTATTCTGCTTGTAGTGCTCTAAATGAAAACAATAAATTTAGCTTAACTAAATGAAATAATGATGTCTGATATACTATTTTCTTAAATTCTTCTCTAAAGTGTTTAGACCTCGACTACTGAACTGTGCCTTTTGCGCCACATCAGAAAAAATGGGATGATGACCTGATGATTAGATAGCTTTCTTTTAATTATTTTCAACATTTTATAACATCCTTGAAGACAATTAGAAATATCTAACAGGGTTCCATAAATCTCCTACCTCCTTTTCTCAAAATAGCTTAAGATGATTGCAATTACAGTGCCTTATGTACTGGTCACACATTTACTACCCAACAATTTTCTGGGTAATTTAGTGGAATGTTAGTGAAATAATAAACGCCGCCTATAACCACCTCTTAGCTCTTGGCTTATAATGAGGAGCCCCTCAAATTTTTGTTCACCAATTACAACAGCCTGCTGCATTGCGTTTCATGTTTTAGAGCTTTTATAACCTGGATTTCAATTTCATTATTTAAATATTGTTATTTAAATAAGCTGATATATATTATTTTAATGTAACTTTTTTTTTTTTCTCCTGCTGCCAAGGAAGCCAGACCGGTAAAGAGATATGATACAGGCAAGTAAATTGAAAAAATGATCTGAGAGATGTGGACATTTTTTAAAGGACTTGGTACTTTCTTTGTTTACTCTACTTTCTAGAACATGATCAAAATAGTTCTTTGAAAAAAACAGGAAAACTCACTTTTCAAAGACATTAATGAATTTCAAAGGTAGAATGAACCAGAAAAAGCAGTATCTTCCATTAGAGCTTTATTAACTGAAAAGGCAGAGAATATTTGGGTTATAAATTGCTTTATCAAGCCAATCCAGTTCATGTAGAAAAAACTCAAACATCAAAAAAACAACACTTTTTTTAAAATGTGAAAGTTAAGCCAGCTCTGCTATATTACTTATTCATAAGTTAACAAAAGCTATGAAACTATTCCTGTGAATGTTACAGGAACTCTTCCTTTGTATTGCGACCTCTAGATCAGAGAAAGTTCTTTTGTCACAATCAGAAAAACAAAAAATAAGGGAGTAAGGTTTGTGAGCAACCTGGAGAGCCATCAACAACTAAGCTTTAGCCATCAGAAGTGGCTAAAATATGGATGAACTTCTTTCAGACTGGGAAGAAGCAAAGCAGATGGCAAAGAAAGCAGCATGCAGAACATTTGAGAGGGAGGGTTCAGAAACAAGGGCTGAGATGATTTTTTTAATTTTATTTTTGAAGTAATGCTGAGGTGTTAGAGCATGATCAAAAAAGGATGTAAAAGTGAAGAACATTTGTGGTTTACTGATTAGATGGAATAAATTACACAGTCAAAGTAACGATAGAAAGCTTATAGCACCATAAGATTTAATGTTTCTGAAAGATCAATAAAAGAAGCCAAACATTTCTCAAGGACAAATAGGCAGTATTCCAGGTACATGTAAACCACCAAGACAAAGTTTTCTTTTCCATGGAGAAAATCTCAGTAGGATCTGGAGAAAATCCTATAGTGCATTAAAGAATACCTTTTTTTCTTTTTTTTTCTCTCTTTTTTTTTCTCAAAACTTATAAAATGAAAACTTTCAACTCTCTTACAGCTGTAGACATTTCTCTGGAATATGAACATCTATTGCTGTCAGAATAATAAAATTTTAACTTGAATAGGATGGAAAGTAAAACTCGGTGATATATATGACAGTTCTTCCAAGGTTGCATTAGTAGTAAAGATATTCAGAGGAATTCTAGAACTCACTCTGCAATAACCTCAATCAGAAACATAAGGATTCAAATATAACTTCTGAGAAGGCCACTGTGACATGAAAATAGGAATAATATTGCATTCCTGGGTTTTTCACAAACAGGAGATTTGGCTTTCAGCAGAAAGCCTAATGTTCTAGGAGAACCAAGCCTTTTACAACTCCTACTGATGGTCCCTTTGAAATGGTGCGAGAGCACAAATCCCATTGGCATCTTCATTTTTAAAAATATCTGGGAGTATTCATTGCATCTCTTCAGGCTCTGCACATTTCGCCAAATTTTTGACTTCAAAAGAAAATATCTGGATGTGGACTAAATAAGACCTGCGGGATTTGGCATATAATGAAAGCTTTAAGCAATTAAAGTGAAGAATACATTGAGTACAATTTTACTTGAATTTCCACCTACAAATAAAACTGTGACATTTTCAGATATATTTTATTTGGGTCACAGTGTCTGAAAATCCATTTGACAGATTATAGCCCAAGGAGAACTGTAACCAAATAGGAAATGATGAACAAGCCTTTTCCTTCTGACAGGGGCCATGTATGCTGTTTTAGAAAACACCAAATCTCAACCATCTTTGTTATTAAGATAGGCTTTTTTTCTTACCCCTCAACTTGTTCTATCATTTTTCTGCCCTAGGTTGAGGTATATAAAGCTTACAGGTCTCTACCTCAGCTGGTTATTGTTTTTTTGAGACAATAGATTGAAACAAGCTAAGGATGACTCATTGTCCTCTTTTAAATGCCTAAGGGGAGATGACAGGTCTCTGTAGATACTGATCACTCCCCACAATGAAAAACCCTGGAGTGATTAGCTCAAGCATGCATGCCTACTGGATGACCAGAAACCAAGGCAGATTAATCCTACCCTTATTTGTTGGCAGTCTCTAGAAGTCTTGACATCCCTATACCTCAGTGAATAATTTAAGATAGGAAATGCATTCAATTAACTTAATCTGTCTCTCATTTCTAATCATTAGCAGTCTTTTATGTTCTATTCTTGAAAAAAAAAAAAAGGTAATTTAGAAAGTATTGCTTAATCTCTACATGCAATATGACTTTTCAGTGTATAAAACTATACCAATTATTTTTTATTGGATATTAAAGTCATTTTGTGTTACTAACTTACTTATTTCCTAAAAAAAATTCAGGTGTTTATTTTTCTGATTCATTTTTTGAATGTAAAGTATTTCTGCAAAATATCCTTTGAAGACAAAAAAAAAGTAAAGGCAAGTTCAGCTGGAACACAGAGTCTTTCACTATTTATGGGAGAATGAAAAGTATTTCAAAATGTTTTATTTCTCGCTGTTCTACTCTGATTTGATTGGCAATATATTCAATTATTTCTCCCAAGCCAAGACTGTTTTGTCTGCAAAGGTTTTTGGTAATTCTCCCTGCTCTTATCTTGTCCCACAAGCCTTCATTCATAATTTTCTCCCCTGTTTAGCCAGGGAGGAAAGTGGCTTTTGTGGAAACCAGTTATCCAGACAGGGTCAACTCATCACAAGATATTACATGCAAGCATATATTCATATCTGTTTTCTCCCTTCCATGGTTCTTTTTAGATCCCTTTTGCTGCCTGTTGAAATATTAAGGAAACTCCACTAAATAGTTCCACAGGTTGGTTGAGCTCCTTTTCATGAAACCAAGCTCATCCACACTGGTTGGGATTTTGGCCACCTGCCATGTTATTTATTACAACAATTTTGACTGATGTCTAGTTTTGATGCAGTCCCAGATATTTTCTTGTCCAGATTTTTTTTAGTAGACAAATCACTTTCACCAGAGTAATAATATAGTTTTAGAAAAACAATCAAATTAATAAACCTCGACAAAGTAAGAGGTCAAGTAAGCGATACTGTTTAATTTGACAAAATATATATCAACCTTAAAATTAAATTAGGAAGTGGAACTATTTTGTGCACATGTAACTATTCATGTCAAATTACATTGTTTTAACTAATTTTTGAAGTGAGACACATATTTTGAGGACCTATTTGACTCTGTTTATTTTCAAATGAAATATTAGTATTTAACTCTATTGTATTTTAAGTGGCTTATGTGGTTATTGTTGTCTGCATCAGCCTTATTCCTGAGGGCTGATGCTGTGATATTGTGTTCCATATTTCCTCTGGTGTTTTGATAAATGTTAAGGGAGTACTGCAGAGAGAAAATGCAATTATTGCTCAGGAAGAAAAGAAAATGTGACTATGTAGATGGTCAATGTGTTTATATTGTACTGTAAATCAGCAGTGTTTCTGGATCAAAGATCAACTCAGTGACATGCCTGTATGGAATTGCTTGAAAGGCTCTGCAATCCCACTTTGTTTCATTTTGGGCTTTTATGCTTTGAAGCACTTGATGGCCAGTAACTTTAATATTTTAATTTATTTATTTTGTTTTATTTGTAATTTTATTGACACTTTTAATGGATGGAGGTAACTTTAATTAAAGTACTTAATGAGTTCTAATCCACTTTGATGAGCAAAAGCAAGACAAAGGTAGAGCTCGAAGGGACATCAGAAACCATTTATTATTCAATCCAACTCTGTATTGAAATAGGATTAGGTGCACTGCTGTTGCCTCTGACACAAGCCTCTCTAGGTTGTTCTATAAAGCCTGCAATGAAAGGGATTCTGCAGTGTCCCTAAGAACATTTTTCCAGTGTTTTACAATACCCATATGGCAGTAAAATTTATATTAGAAAAAATGTCATCAATGGAAACGATACAGAACATGAAAGATCTTCCAAGGGGCAAAGTAACTTTGCCCAGTGGATACTCTGTAGTTTCAGCCATAAAGTGAAAAGGAAAAAAAAAAAATCTCTAAACTTCCTTCTCACCACCTTTATTGAAATGAGATATATAAAGAAATATACAATAAAATGTAACTCTGCAGGATATGACTTTGCAAGGAATACAAGAAAAATATATGCAACTGTACTTTATTTGGACAGAAATAGCAAAATCAAGCTCTCAGAACTAATTTTTCATCTGAAATATCATCCTTATAACTACAGAGAGACCCTTAAAAGTAGAGACCCTGATTCAGTGTTGAATCAGAGGAGAAAATATTGCCTACTAAATCATTATTTCATGTACCATCTATCTTTTTTGTGGAAGCTTTCCACTAGAGCTGACCTCAACCTTTCTAAGCAACAAACACCAGTCAAGGTACCAGTAAAGCCAATGTAAGTAGAGGCCTTGTGAACATAAATTAACATAAATCACAATAATTAACTGCAATTAAATATTTGCTAATGGTTATTAATATTGTAGTTCATTATTCACAGAAATGTTTGGAAATAATTGTGTTAATTACTAACTTCTGTGAATTTGAGGTAAAATTCAAAATCACTGAAGAACAACTTTCCTTCTTGCATCTCTTTTTGACAGGTATGAGACAGTTTTGAAGATGGCAGATGACTGACTAGTTGGCCTGGAGATTTGGAACAGATCCAGAAACACTATGGTGGTTTCTAAAATAAGCAGGATTAAAATTTTGTTGCTTAAATTTAGGAGGTCATGCAAACTATCTAAATTATAGAGTCTTCACAAAAGGTTTGGAAAATGCTGTGAATTTGAAATATTGAGTACTTAAAAATGGGAGTTTGATGTTGGGGCCAAATCCTATCAAGTTCAAGAGTCATATCTGAACCAGAATTTAGGTCAGCTATTTCCTTGTAAAAGAAACAGGAAGAGGTCAACTCTCTTAATTTCTTTCATTGTCCTGATGTTTTCTCTCCAGTTAAGCTCTACTTAGGCATCCAGTTTTCTGGAAAAAGCTTTGCCTGTTGATGCCAGTATTAGCTGCCTAATATTGAAAGAGCTCCATGATTTTAACTATAATGTAGTTTCTTCTTGAGTAGTAGAGCTCTCTGGCAATCAAATGTACTCTGGAGATTTAAGTTAGTGGATATCTGACATATGTAACTTTGACCTGCATTAGAGACAAATTTTAAAAGCACATTTGCAACCCTTTGAATGATGTTCAGACACATAATTTTTAGGAGGTAGGAAGCCAGAAGTTGAAACTACCTTCAAATGTCACTCTACCTGGATTAAAAGGGATCATAATGTTCCACAGTTGCTCCACAATTGAAACTGTATGACCTAGAATCCCTGTCTATAATTTCATACTGATGGACAGGCTTTTTTTTTTTTTTTTTTTTTTTCCCAGATTCTTACTATTGCCCGATTTATATGAGAATAACCACTCTTAGCAATTTTTTCTACTTTTTCTAATATTCATACATATTCATTAAATATAAAAATCACCTATTAAAACTGAATACCAGTTAAAGATGTTTATGGAATTTGGAGTTCTACTCATTTTGATGAGTTATTAATGATAGTTTAACATTTAAAATACTGATTTTAGCTTTTAAAATACTTTATAGCAGACAATGTTTTTTGTATATTAATGTCTTAAACCTTTCCCAGACTTTGGGATATTGAAAGTAAGTGCTGATATTGAGAAAGACTTTTATTTTTATCTCTAAAAAATGTGTTTCAGTGTGTGCTTCGAAAGAGCATAAATATATAGAGCATTCTTTACTTCCCTTGACATTGCACCGTTCGTATGTCTTTTCAACAGAGTATAAATACATCATAAATTTGAATGCACTTTAACTTGAAATGTTATGATATTTAAACACAGATTTCTGATGTATCATGTCTTCAGTTTACATATTAGAGATCCCTTGTCAACATGAAACTGATCTACTGATGTAATAATAAAGTATGGACAAAATTTACTGTAGGGAGTTGAGGAGATTAAATTTCCTTTTTGAATCAATACAAAGACAGTTTTCAGTTTCACAATATTTAGACAAGAATACCAATATCTCTTTGACTAGTGTTATGCATTGCAGAGGCCATAGAGGCTGAAACATATACAAGAAATACTGAGTCAGATTTTCTAGCCTGAAGATTAGCGCCCACACCAAAGCTTTCCAATACAGCACTAGCAGGATTGCTGGACACCCACAAAGCTGTTTGTTTTAAACCTCAAACAGCAGAGCCAGCCCTAGTTCTGCCTTTCTTTTCAATTCTTCCACATGTGTGGAAACTGGCTGGCTGGCTGAGGTGCTTTAGACTCCAAACCTCGGTTTCCACAGATACCACTATGACTTAACCACATGTATTCTCTCCAACAGTTTCCAATTCTGAGTGCTCTGTTTTAGAATGTGCCTATTTAGGACCTCATGGAATAAGACAGAATCTGCTCATCTAGGTCTGCTGACCTAGACATACTGAATTTAAGAGGAATAAAATAATCTAGAGTCATGAAAGGGTGCTCTGTTGCCTTAGGTTGCTCTGTCTGCCAAAGATTTTCTAATGTCAGTATTGTCCTCTTAGAAATCCTGGAACAAGTAATTTTAATTTTTTTTGTTGTTAATGTGAGAAAGATGTAACCGATTTTCTAGAACAACATAGAGTGTTCATAACATTGAAGCAAAATTTACAATATGGATACATATTTTTTCCTCATGTTTACATTTTTCTTGTAGTGATACAATTATTCTGTTTACTGATATGGAGCACTTTAGGAATGGACTGTACCTACCAAAGTGTGACAGCATGTTTATGAAGTTTACCCACTTTTTCACATATGGCAGTTGTCTATGAAATTTCACAAGATCAATATTTGACACACGACATTACTCCTCCAGTTTTCATCTTACATGACAATGAGTGTAGTTTTGGCAGGTTTAAAGCTAATGAAGGCTGTTTCATAT
Source organism: Prinia subflava (assembly GCF_021018805.1). Classification (NCBI taxonomy): domain Eukaryota; kingdom Metazoa; phylum Chordata; class Aves; order Passeriformes; family Cisticolidae; genus Prinia; species Prinia subflava. The sequence goes on from NC_086249.1 coordinate 54,369,042, forward strand.
TTATTGTGCATCGATACTAGTTTATATTTGAAAAGACTCAACAAAATGAATTTTTCTTCTTGATATCATACCAGAAACTAGGACCATTTCAAAGAAATTAGCAAATATGTTATTTTCTTCAATGTTCCAGCACTTATATCAATACTAATTTTTGTTGTTGTTGTATTCTCACAGTCAGCCCTTGGAAAAAAAAATTAGGTTCATAATACCCTTTCTTTGTTGATGAGATACTGTAATTTCACTTTTCATATTTATCCTGTAAATTTAGATCTATTTTGTTAAATCATAATTTGATTTATATTGCTCAGTTTAGTTCACATATTTTAGCCATATTTTAAAGAATTTTATTTTTTAATTTCATTTTATAATTTTATCTGGACTTGAAATTATGGATCACTTGGATAATTCTCTGTGAGGATGAACAATTATTGCTTACTACATAAATCTGAGTGCATGGGGTTTGTGCCCTCTATGTTCCTTTGGGGGTTTGCTCCTTCTAAATTACTTTGAAGACTGAATATGTCACAAAGCCTGGAGGAAAGAAAGCCAGCTCAATGAGGTTTCAGGCTTCTTTTCAGTTTGTTTCATTCATTAAGACAGACAAGAATGTAGAGGCCATACTTTTGTTTCAGAGTATTGTAAGAGGAATTGGATTTATACGTCTTATAAATAATGTGTCTTGAATTTTTTTTTTTTTTTTTGTGACTATGTAAAAAATAAGCTCTTTTATCTTGAATTGAAATGGTGATTTATGCTGCCAAGGTAATGCATCAGAAGTGTTTTCATGATCAAAGCAGAACAAACACCTCATAAAGAACCTAGAAAGAGCAACGTAGAAGTAAACCTCTTCCTATCTTACCAGAGAAAACAGATGCTTCTGTGAGAATTTTTAGAGAAGGAAGCTGAAGACCATGCCAGAATTTAGGGCTTTACACCTGACAGCTCAGGATGGATGGAGGAATGGAAGGGGTCCTTGCAACTCTTTTAACCACAGGGGCCATACAGGCTGTGTGTCTTCCTACATGTCTGATGTAACCTGGAGATACTGGATCGCTTGCCTTCCTCCTTTGGAGAACTCTGAGCTTGACAGTATTCTCGAATGAAACACTCTCCTTGTAAAGTGAGTAGAACAATGGTCAGAGAAATTTTTTTTAAAAAAGCACGTGTAAATGATAGTTCTCCCAACTTTTAACAAACTACAGCTCCAGAGTTCTCCAAAGAAGGAAAGGAGTAATTTCTGACATCTTGAGACCCCCTTGCCACAAAAAATAAAAAAGAACAGAATCATCTTAGGAGAGGACACTTTGGGAAGACCAAAGGACGTGCATTCTCTATGTATCCTTTGCTTGTATGTCCACCTTTTTTTCCTCCACATTTCCACTGAAAGTATTAGAGCACACTTATCTATTTCCCTATATAAAAAAATGTAGTACATTCAGGTACATCATGTACATGTGCTCACACAATTTTCCCCTCTCATTTCTATCTTTACGTTCCCATTAACACTTGTACTCTCATTTGTCTTCAATGGGCTCTGATTCATCCATATCATGTTCATTTTGCCAGAAAAGCAAAAGGCAGGGACCTCCATCAAAAGGAAGTGGAATATATTTCATTCAGAGTTATCAGACTGTATAAAATATTATCTCACTGTGACCTGAGTCCCTACTGGCATCTAGGTCAAACAAACTTCATTTAGAATTAAAAGATCTCTACTAGTTGGGTTTTGATTTAGGTTCTTCTCCACCTGAAAAACAGGATTATTTAATCACTCATTCACCTTCCTGTTTATTAGGTGTTTCACAGGTAGTTATTCACCAGGTCATGAATCTGAGGAGTGTTTTATTTCAGTCTCACCTTTTGATTCTTCTTTGTGTATGCATTTGAAAAAATACTGTGTCAGTCCACATGATCCTGACCATACATTTCACTTTTCGTCACAAAATTTATCTGTGTTGCTAATGCAGATTTTCTACCTGAGACCATTCACTGTCAGGTACAGTAGGGTTGGTTTTAAGAAAGTTTAGTACTTTTAGTTGTGCTCTTTCTCTGCAACTCTAAAATTTTGGAAAACTAACATCTTAAGAATGTGAGTCATCTGATGAAATATGGATGCCTAATCTAGGATGAAACCAACTGTTCTCTACAAGTTAATCCTTCTCTTTCAATTGAACATAAAAAGAACTGAAGATGTCTAGTTCAAATGCACACATTTATCATGTAAACATTCAGATTCAGCCAAATGAATTCATATTCAGTTGAGACTGTCTACATTTGCGAAAGTGATTTAGATTTCGTACTGTCAAAAATGATTTGACTCCCACAGGTATGTGGAATTGGTAGGCATTTCCCCTTTGTAAATGTAATGTTACAGCATTATTAGTTATTATTAGTTATTTCTTAACTAAAAAAAAATATATCTATTGCCCACATATATATATATATGCACTCCAACATTATATATCTATATCTATATATGTATGGCAGAAATTTGAGAAATAAAGTGGAAAACCCATGTCTTACTTTGCCAAAATAAATTGTTAATCACGAGGAAAAGAACCAGTCACTTTTCTGCTCTGACTCATCCCTTCCTGATTACAATATTGCCCAGTTTCATTGTCATGGTAAGAGCATCAACAAAAGAGCAGCAAGCTGAAAATAAAGAAAAAGAAGTAGTTCTTCATCTAACATGTATTTAAACTGTCATATTTACTACCACAAAATGCTGTGAAGGCTTAAATGATACATGGGTTCAAATACATAAAATTAAAAAAAAAATAAATAAAGAGATTCAAGCAAATCTTAGACACATTCACAAATCTGAGGTTCATTAAAGGCCATTAGACACAAGTGATGTGGATATTGTGCCAATGCTGTGGGCAATTGAGGCTCTGAAATCCCAGAGTTTTAGTTTGTTAAAGGTTGGGAGAACTATCAATTACACTTGCTTTTTAAAAAAAATTTACTCTAGCCATTGTTCTACTCAATTTATAAGGAGAGAGTTTAATTTGAGAATATTGTCAAACTCAGAGAATGAAAGTGACATAGACATTAGAACCATGTAAATTCAGGTGTAATAAATGGGAAGAAAAAGAAAAAAAGATCAAGGTGAGGAAAAAGTTCAAAAATCATCAAGGACTAGATGCAACACTCTCAGATAGTTCAAGTGCTATTGAAAGGCACTTAAAGAACAATGCAATCAACATGCACAGTCAACATATGTTCACAAAGGGAAAGTCATATAATACCCTGAATCATAGAACATCCTCAACGGGACAGGATCCACCAGAATCACTCAAGTCCAGCTTCTGATGTCCTACTTAACTAATTTCATATCCTTGTATGACAAGGTCACCCATCGAGTGGATGAAGGAAAGACAGTGGATGTAGTTTTTCTGGGTTTTAATAAGACTTTTGATCCTTTTTTCTCACAGAAACCTTCTGAACAAGTCCTACTCTGAGATGGAGAAGTACATGGTCTGTTGGGTAAAGAACTGTGTGAATGACAGGGCTCAGAGTGTTGTAGCAAATAGGGCTGCACCTAGCTGGAGACCAGCAGTGTTTCTCAAGGCTCAGTTCTAGTCCCAGTCCTGTTCAATGCATTTATCAATTTTCTACATGCAGGTGGAATGCATCGTTAGCAAGTTTGATACTAATGCCCAACTGGGAGGTGCTGCACTTATGATGGACAGGAGGCCTTGCAGAAGGATATGGAACACTGGCAATCATCAGTGGGATGAAATCTAGGAAGACAAAATGCTGGATTCTGCACCATGGATGGAATAATACTGGGCACAAATATGAGTTGGGAGAAGTGCAGATGGGAAGCATCCCAAGAAAGGGATCTGAGGGTGCTGGTTGACATCAGGTTAAATATGAACCAGCAATGTGCTCTGGCAGTTAGGAGGGCACATCACATCCTGGGGAATATCAGGCACTGCATCACTTGGCAATCAGGAGACAGGATTATCCCACTGTATTCAGCATGGTGTGGCCTGACTTGGAGAGCAGTTCTGATCTCCATGATTTAAGAACATTGTGAAGGTTCTCAGATGTGTCCATGAGAAGGCACCAAACCTGGTGAAAGGGCTGACAGGAATGTCCTATGAGGAGTGGCTAAAGAATTTCGCGTTTTCAAGTGTGGAGAAAAGGAGGCTGAGGTGTGACCATATCGCTCTCTACAGCTTCCTAAGAAAGTGAAATGAGGAGGGACATGCTGATCTTTTCTCCCAGGTATTCAGAGACTGGACATGTGGAATGGCTGAAAGTGCATCAGGGGAAGACAATGTAATTTTATGTTGTCATAGTCCTGTCATTCCAAGCTGAACTTCGTGACCTAATCTTAAAGGTAAAATTATTATGTCGGTCTAAGTGGTCTACTCATCCAGTATGCTTTGTCTGTCAGCTTTCTCCTCTCCATTTTTTGCTGGCCATTGCCATGACAAAGATAAAAAATTTGCAAAGCAGGAAGGCATCTATTTATTTATATAATACTGTAAAGATTTGTTATGGAAGCCTAATTTGCCACCTTCATAGAAATGTGTAGCAGTGTTATTGATAAGAAGATTTTAATATTTTTTTACATTATATGAAAAATATTCCCCTTTGTATGTGTTAGAGGTCTTAATAGTGTGTTGTCAAATGCTACTGGAGAAGGAAGTTGAGCAAATATAATTTTCTACAAGGTAATGAGATTTGATTAATAAAGTTGCAAATCTGCCACCAAGAAGCCAAAGGAAAACCTGTAGAAAAATTGATTTCAAGTTTGTGTTCTTGCCTGCTGTTCACTGGGTTAGACTATGGTCTTGTAATTGACTTTGGTAACATGATTTAATTACAGAAGTTCATTTTTTCTGGGTAGCGCCATCCTTGGAGCAACATACTAATACATCATCAGTTGTTGATGATCACTAATGATGAATCACACTAATATATCATTAGCTCTGTCACACAGGTGGATTGCAGATTAATTTCATCAGAGAGGTTACCTGTTCTGCTGATGTATTACTTGATAGATAATTTTGGTAAAAATGGGTCTTACATAATTTTTAATTCAAGTGTTATTTCATTTGCTTAAATATTAATGAGTATACCTTCAGATAATATAACAGACTGACCAAAGCAAATGTGGAAAAAAGGGGACAAATGTAATGAACCAGGATTATCCTATATAGTTAAGAAAAACTATCTTAAACTACACAACCTATATCTGTGAATTCAGTGAAATGAAAAACTTTTTAAAAGTATTGTGCCACTTTAAAAAAAAATGTTAGAACCATGCTGACTGATTGTGTTAGTTAGAACCACAAAAAAAAGGTAGAACTCTGTAATACAAATACAAAAATTTTGCAGTGAAATAGAATGCTTACCACTACAATTTTCTTTACATTTTTAATTGCTATTGTTTGAGGAAATCTTAGAAAACCAAACAAAATATTTGTTTTCTTAAATATTTTTCTCATGTTTTCTATATATCTTATGGAAAAAGGACATTTTAAAGTTTGGAAAAAGATTACTTAATTAATAGGATCATTTTTTTATTAGCCTATTTTTCCATGCACCTATCCTTTGATCTTCATTAAGAGGGACTCATTAATTTTCATCTCACCAGTAAATATACATCTTTTCCAGACAGGTGTTAGTTTTTCTGAACTCCATTATCATGGTACAAAGCATCCATGATACCTCCACTTTTTAAGTGTTGTGTGCAGTTCTGGTCATCCCCTCTTCTAAGAGAAAACCAGAAAAAGGACGGGAGAAGATCAGCTTTTTGATAACCTCTGTATAGGGAGAATATTAAGAGGCTTAACTGCTCTTATAGGGACATCTAGAATGGAAGGAGTGTTTGAAAAGCTTTTAATAAAAATATCTGTTTTTTCAAAGAAGAAGAGAAGAAATTAAATTCTCAAGCACTACATTTAAAACAAAGATAAAAAAATTATACTTTTCCTTACAACACAGTTCAGTCATATGCTTCTATGATAAAGTCACCCACCTAGAACTGGAACTGAACACCACAGAATGCTCTAGAGACCCAAAACTTCAAACCACAGAGGAGTTCACAAAAGACTTAAACTGAAACTGAATGCAGGTTTTAGCTCCAGAAGTCTCTGATCTACTAGGTTTGGGACTCCAGGAAGAGTTTATTCTACCTATTTTATACATATCTTCCTTCTTTAAGGATCTGCTGCATTAAGGTTACTTGACTGAGACTGCTGGACCTTTAATCCGACCTAGTAGGAACATTCTCAAATAATACAAGATTTTTAACTGTGCAGCCTTATACAGACACTTCTGGAATCAAGCAGCAAGGGTCTGGGATCAAGTCTGACAACAATTATATTTTGCTGAGTTCTATTCATAAATACTAGGACACAAAATGTCAGAAATTGAGCTCAGCTTTTGTCTCTTCTTTGTCATTAATTCTATATTATTTAATTGGCATGATCTCTGTCTCATTATTGTATGCCTGCTGTAGTAACTATTTATATTTCTTCCATAAACATCGAAGAATTGAATTCAGTGTTATGTGAGCTGTTGAAAAATTGAGTAATTGACTTTAGACTGTGAAAGAAAGAATATCATGTGTGGGTTACTAATTACTCTATAAAAAATGGCCCCAGTAAGGAATTTTTCTTGTAGATAAATAACTATTGTTTTGGTTTTTTAAAAAAAAATCTTTAATTTTCAAAAATTCATGTGTAAATTCAACAGAAATCATACATTACCTACCAAACTTTGTTTTCTCTATAACTTCATATGGAAGGAAACTTTCTGCCATTAAAACAGAAAAGCTCAAAACAAATAACATAATGGAATTCCTTCTTCATCTTTTATCAGATAAAGATTCAACTTAATCACTTCTCAAAAAAGAAACTATCTACTACTACCAGCTCTCATGATCTGACACAGAATGTACTTCCACAGAGAAGGTCAGAGGGTCACTATCACAATCCCATGTGCAGATTATGACCTGAGTGACACAAATTCAGCTGTTTTCATTGTCCTAGTGTCTTTCTTGAAGTGTCTGTTTTTTACCAAAAAAAATATTAAGGTCTCTTCCCCCTACTCTGCCCTTTCCCTTACTAAACTGAGTATCTAGGCTGAACTGCAAGAGTTTATATGAGCATACAGATGAATACATGGTGTAATTTACATTCATTCTTTCAGGAAGAATCAAACCTGAGAAAGAAATACTGCAGAAGGAGCTGCATATTTGGGGGGACTAAAATTTAATGGTGTTGGTTTTGTTATTGTTTGTCTCTTTCCCCAACAATTTAATGTAGTTATCCAGCTGTCCTGGTTGGGGGGGGAGGTGAATTTTTCCAGGGTGATGTGGGCAGGCCGATCAGTGATCAGCCTTTCTGCTGGCACCTGGACTGGTCACTCGGAGGTTTGGACACGCCTCTGAGGACACAAAGAGTTAAAAGCAGGATTCCAGGGGGTTCGGCCTCTTTTGGGTTCTGGTTTCAGAAGAGAAACATCTCTTTTCCCCTGCTCAGCTTTGGGCTGAGTGGGGGAAGGGAGCCACGTGGCTGGGCTCAGGAAAACCACGCTGAACTGAAGTAAGCTGGGGCCCCGGGGGGAGAAGAGAGTGGACAGGACTGGAACTGAGCTGCCCCGTCCAGGATGGAGGGGTGGAAAACTGTGGAAGTACCTTCCATGTTTCCCCACCCCCCCTCCGGGAGAAGGTGCCCAGCCGCGTGGGAGTTCCCAGCCTGGGAGTGCCTGAGCCTGCAGCCCTGGCGGGAGCCAGAAACTGTTAACTCTTTCTGAGGCAGAAAGAAACTTTTTTCCAGACATTGATTCTCATGGCTAGTGGTTTCAGAAGAGAAAGAAAAACAGCCTGAGACCGAGATGATAAAGCACGGTTAGAAAGAACCCGATGGGCAGGGAATTGAAGAAGAGTGGCTGCTGAGCTGGACTTTTCTTGCATAATGTTAGCCATAGACTGAACTTAAGTCTCCTTTGAACATAAACTGCATTTTTGGGTAGATACAGCTGCCCCTGCTTTTGCTACAGTGACTGGCACTTGAAGAGTGGAGCGAGCAGAGAAAAGAGGGGGAGGGTGAGGTGGCGCCCTCTGCCCTCAGGGCAGACCTGCTCCTGGAACCCCGGCCCCTGGGTAAAAAGGGGGAGAGCTCGGCATGCAAGTATCCTTAAAAAGCCCTGTATGCAGCTTTGGCCCATGGACAGTGGTGAGAGCACTGGACATAGGAAAGTGAAAGTGTCCCCTGGTGGACTTCTCTGGGCGGTGCCACGGGTGACATGGAAACACACAAAGAGTAGACCCGTGTTTTCTGAGGAACAGTCTGTGGTGCAGGAGAGACTCCTCTCTACCTTGCTGAATTGGAGATTGGTTTGGGTTTTTTTGAGTGGTGATCGTTTGATTTAAAACCCAAGGGTTTGGTCTACGGAGGGTAATGTGTAAAGGGTAGAAACTGGGGGAGGAGAAGAAATGTTCTGAGAAGTTTTTATTTCTGTCTGTGTGTGTGTTTAGAGTTTTCTATCTCTGTTCTTATGTAATGTAATAAAGTTTTGTTTTTCTGTTTTCAAGGTTTAAGCCTGCTCTGCTCTGTTCCTGATCACATCCCACAGTAGTTGTTAGGGAAAAAACATATATTCATGGGTGCATTAACATCTGGGCAGTGCTAACCCATGACACCAGCTTTCCTACAATGCTAAATAAAAGAATATGACAGCAGATTAATTTTTCTGTGTACAAGTCATATTATCTTTCAGTAGTGGGATGTGTCATTATTGTCTGCAATAGTATTATTCCAATACTGTTTTAGATCCATTAATTCCAATATAAGGAAGATAGTCATGTCTCTATCTCAGAGAAGACATTTATTTCCAAGTGTAGAATCTGAGAGAGAATAAACTGGTAACCAAAATACATATGATCTCTAACCATCCAAGTTAGTCTTCCTGTAAAGTTTCAGTTCTTGGGTAGAGTTAAGAGTTTGAAACAGTTTATATACAACCCATTAGTCATTTAGAAGTCTTAATATATGATAATTAAAGCTGATAATAATATCTAAAATGAAAAGCTTTAATTGTGATCAATGATAATAAAGATTAAAGGAATCTGACATTTTTAGCTTCAGCTAAAACATAATTTAAGGAAAATAAATAGAATTCACATCTGATGCATAAAACTGCACTGATAAAGAAGCTGTAGCAGCAGGGAAAGAAACACACATCACTGGCCTTATCTCACCTGTATCTCCTGAAGTTTAACTTAATTGGGCTTAATTAGTTCAACCTAATTATGTGTGTGTCTTTTGCACTGAATGACAAGTATTTATTCCAGGAAGCCATTACTCCTGCCTGAAGACAAGTAGCATAATTGATTCTTTGAAAACTGGAATATCTGTTAATACTGAAAGAACTAGGCTACCAGTCTAGACAAGCAAACTATTTTATTCATGGCTAAAATTAGGTAAAATAGATCACACTGTTTGGCTGGTTAACTGTTGCACATTCTTGATAACTAAGTGAAATGGCCCAAAGACAGATGTCTGCATGGGAGCTAAATGCCAAAACCCAGGAGATCCTGTCAATATAGGAAGTATAACTGAATGAGAAGCTAAATATAAATGTGTTTCTTTAGAGTGAACTTGATAGCTCTTCAGGATTGCAGAAGGTTCATTGATTAGAGGTTGCTTTTCAAGCCCCAAAATGGGAACTTAGAGCTCTATGTCACATGCAGACACCTTTACATAGACATCTACTTTAAGCTGTCTGCAATCTGAATTAACTCTTATACATGGGGCCAAATCAGCTGTTGAAATACAGACCCCTACTGCCACTGGAGACATCACAAGGTGTCCTCCACACCAGTCTGTCATACACAGAGCAAAACCTAAAGGAGGTCCTTGGCCTTGTGGAACAACAGCTGGATGTTAAGGGAGAATGATAGATGATTATATGTCAAAAAACACAGTCAAAATCATGAAAAGGATGACACTACTATCACCTGTTTCTGATTTTTGGTGTGTGATATCTGTGAGAGATACAGATTCTGTTTTCATGAGCCCTAACTAGTGCATGTTAACTTGGACTGTAAAGCAAACTGCAGACTGACATCTATTCCAAAACCAAAAAATTTAATCAAGTATTTACCTCCCACTTTTTCAACTACATCTCTCTCTTGCTAACTGTGCAATCTGAGTGAAATATATAAATACAAAATGAACTGCATGAAAATGAAATTAAGTTCTTGCTGGATATTTGATAGACTAAAAAAGTAGAAAATTCTGATATTAAATTAAGCTTTGCTGAGTCTTGAGAACAGCTTTCCAAACATTTTAAACTGGAATGCTTTGGTAAGATTATAGGTCAGGGAAAGTCTTGCTGAGTGGAGATCTGTAACCAGCTCTAGTATATGACTTCAGCTAAACTAAATGAAATAAGAAGGGATGTTGCAGAGCAATTTGGAATAATCTCAAGGAGTATTACCCCTGAGATAAACCCACATGTTTTAAAAACCCTTACCTTTTACTGAACATCTATCAAAGTTCCTCTTTTGTCAGGGAGCTGACTTTTTTGAGTAAAAGCAAATTAAGTTCTTTGTCCCTTTCTTCCCTTCATCTTGTAGAATATTTTATGGTTTTATCTTATAAAGATAAAAAGATTAGAAGAAGCCTTCATGCTTAAAAGCAAATTTCATTGAAACTCAGCAGACAGGTTTTGGGTGTCTCCTTGCCATCCTGAAGCATAATCTCAAAGATTTTCTGATGAAGTCTAATATCCTGTTCAACATAGGAAACAATGATTGAAAATTTATTTATAAAGCCTTTACTACTACAATATACCTCAAAGCAAATAAAAGGTACAAAATAGGGTTAGGCATCTACTTGCTCTCTTTAACAGGAAGATCAAAATCTATTTAAAACACTTTCGAAGGTAGATGGTTCTCCTTGCAGAAAGACTTAGGAGGTCACAGAGAAGAAAAACGTCTGTGACTCAATTAATTTGATGAAGAGGTCTGTCTATCATTCACCACTGATAAATAACATATCCTTCATGTGATTCTTAGAGAATACATTTTTCTTCAGAGTGACCACAGACAGCTCTACTTTCCTTTCTGGTTTCCTCACAATAAGGCTCCAATATAGTCAGTTTTGGGGTTTCTTAAGAAAGGTTTTTGCATTCACTGGCAGTCAGAGTGAAAGATGTTTTTGCAACTGTAGTAAAGGTATAAAATATACTCCTCTGCCTTTCTATGTCTTGGTCTGTGTCCCCAAACAACTATTTTAAACAATATGTAGAAATGGGAAGTATGCTGGATATTTCAAGAAGGCATCTCTTCAAAGGTGTCTGGAAACACAAAATCATAGAACCATTTAGGTTGGGGGATTAGACCTCTAAAATTATTCAGTCCAACCACTGACCTAGCATTGCCAAGTCCAAATCTATTAGGAAGCTGTCAGATCTGAGCATGTTACCACTTCACTGTGGTGTTTCAGCCTCATAACCTAGCAAGGAACCAACTTTTGAGGTTTAGAATCCTTAAAAAGCTATCTTCCATGGTAGGAGGTTATCACAGAATCCTGAAAAATTATCGAAATCTGCAGTGAAAAAACCTATATCTGAACAAGGTCTAGAGTTTCTTTAAAGACGAAAGCATTTGCATTACAAAGTAAATTTCATCCCAACATTCTGCTAATGACTGATTAAATAAAAAAACCCCAAATAATAAAAAAAGAGTCCCCTTTGCTCAGTTGAGTATGTAGCTGCATATTAACATACCTAAGAACATACCTAAGTTCTTACTGGGCTGGTATAGTTTGTGCACACTACTTTCCCATCCCATGAAAGGCACATGTTTTCGTAGTTGGTTTGGGTTTTTGGTTTGTTTTGCTTGTTATGGAGGAGTTGAGGTGTTTTTGGTTGGTTGGTTGGTTGGTATGTTTGGTTGGTTGGTTTTGATGGAAATTCTTCAAGATATAACCAATTCTGAAGACACTATTCACACCTGGGTGTTCTTCTGATTGTGGAATAAAGATCTGATTAGACTTCTGTCCTAATTATATTATGGGAACCAAAGTCCTTGAGAACCCTCCAACAACAGAGTTAAAGAGACTAAACTAATCAACATTTTAACTAAATCTTAATGAGAAGGATTGTGTCATTTTTGGATGTAAAACTTAGAGTTACTCTTTAAATCACTTGAAACAGATAACCCTTTAACATATAGGTGTTTTTTCTCTGAAGAAGGCTAATTGTTTAGTGTAGCCCAACATGCAATGTTTGTCATTTGGAGAATTCTGCTTATGTTGGAGCTAGGCACTGTGGGAACCTCTTGTAGCTGTGACAATGTAGACTTTTTTCCTAATATTGATTAAAAAGATGATTAAAGATATTTTCAGCAAAGGGAAATTAAAAGAGCCTAGACATTACATTTTTCATAAATCAAAACTAATCATGCAATGCATTTCAATTAAAAATACAACAAATTTTCTAAACTTAAAGCTTCACTAGGCACAATGAGGGCACATGGGTACTTAAGGGATTTTTTGTTTGTTTCCTTGTTTTAATCTATTTGATTTAATTGAGTATGGGACACCATGCTTCTGAATGTATTTCTAATATGATTGCATTTTTTTCCTAAATGCTTGCTTACTAAATTGATCAATGGAAATACCAAATATTTATATGCTAATTTCCCTGCTTATTTGTTTCAATGGCAAATCATTACTCAGAGCTGGAGGTACAAGGTTTATTTAACTGAAATTACTACAGTTTATTTTTTTAAGATTCCTGACACTTACCTTTTATAGCTGCTATGACTGCATCAGTAATGCAGACAGCAATAGTTGTTAACTGTCAAGAACACAATGTATTTCTAATCATATTCCATCAATGACATGTGTTTTACATTGTTAAATCATTTTGGCTGAAAAACAGAGGCTCAGAATGGAATATAAAAAGCCCATTCTTTCAGTTGTGTTGCATTATTCATAAATGCAGTACCTTGTCAGCACTTAGAGTGTAATCAAAACATAAATGTTGTACGAATATGTTGTGTTCTAACTGCATGTAGGATGTTCCTAAGTTACACAATACATTGCATTGTCTTTTTTATAGTCAGTATAAAATTTTAACTATGTGTGTCGTAAGTTCTGTGAAAGCAAGGCTGTCTACTGTTTCTTTTTTGTTCACTGTTTCAAAAGAATGAGTTGAAATTGAAAAAGATCATAAAAAACCCTCAAGAAAATCAACAAGCTGTTTTTATCCTTTACCATTGAGTCTCATTCTCACTCATTATGCTGTTGCATGGTATAACTTGATATAATTTTCAAACTAACTCTTTTGAGCACTGCTTTGAGTGTTTCAGAGATAAATAACATTATGAATAAATAAAAAACCCCACCATGACAGTCGGGTTTTTTTGAGCAGTGAAGAAAAACATAATGAAAAGTGACTTCTGTGTTCTAGCAGCTTGGAGTCTCTTACTATGTACTGAAAGCTGAAAAAAAATAAGTCTAGATTCCTGAGAAACTGTGAAGTAGCAAAGATAATGCAAATTTTAACATACTCTAATTAAAAAAAAAAAAAAAAAAAAAAAAAAAAAAGAAGGGGAGGTAATGTTTTACAAGTAAAGATATTGAAATTGAAGTTAAAAGTATTTTCATCGTCCTCTCTGATGAACAGACTACAGAAAACTTTTCCTCTTATTATACTAAGTGTCTTTCTTTGTACCTCCCAAAATTTCAGCTGTAATATATAAATGACACCTTGCTTTCAGGATTTTTTTTTAATTATGTTTAGGAATAGTTTAACACAATAAAATAAAACTAGAAAACTCAGAAGAAAACTTCAGTTTTACCTGAAGGTATAACAAAATACTTTATCTTGGAATAAAATTGGTCCAATGCATAAATTCAGCAGAATGCAAAAAGTTTTCTGAATATTTTGCTTTACTGGATTATAAGAATCTTTCTTTCTTAAAGGGCCCCTTGATATATTTAAATGTGTCCCCAGCACCTTCTCATTTTTCAGGCTGAACAAGAACAACTGTCTCAGCCTTTCTTCATAGAAAAGGTGATTCAGCCCTCTTTTTCCATTTTTTTTTTTTTTTCTTTTTCTTCTTTTTTAGTCCTTTTCTGGACTTTGTCTGACAGGTCCATGTCTTTCCTTTGTCAGGAACCCCAAAGCTGAATGTAATACTTCAGGTAGGGTCGTAAGAGAATGGAGTAGAGGGGCAGGATCATCTCCCTCAACCTTGCTGGTCATGCTTCTGTTTTTGAAGCTCAGAATACTATTGTCTTTCTGGACTGCAAGGCCAGCTTATATGAAATTTTTCATCCACCAGTATCCCCAAATTATTTTTCAGCTTTCAGTACATTCATCCCTCATCCGGTACTGAAACTGTGGACTTCCCCAAACCAGATTCTGGACCTTGCACTTACCCTTCTTGAACTTAATGGTGCTCATATGGGTCTACTCCTCAAGCCTGTCACAGAGCCCTCTGGATGGCATTCCATCCCTCTGGTGAAACAACTGCATCACCAGAGTTTCCACTTGGATACGAAACAATTGTCTGTAACTCACTGGACTCAGCCATCCAACTGGTTCCTTACCCACTTAACAGGGTCAAACTAATGACTCTCTGATGCAGCAGCAAGAATATTGTGGGGGGACTGTATCAAAGACTTTGCAGAAGTCTGGGTAGGTGACATCTGTAGCTCTTCCTTTGTCCACTGATAGAAGGACATTAGATTAGTCAGGCACAATTTGTACTTGGTGAAACCGTGTTGGTTGTCTCTAATCACTTTTGTGTCTTCCATATGTTATGACATGCATTCCAGAGGGATCAGCTTCATTATCTTATGGGTCATGGAAGTGAAATGAGTGCTGAAAGGACTGAGAGCCTCACCTCGTATTGGTGAGATGACTGCCAGAGTAGTTTGTGAAAATGCTCCAACCGCTATAGTAACAAAAATCTGTTTGATGTCATGATCACCAATGCATTTAAAAGAAAAGAAGCCAGCTGTACTTCTTCAGGTGCCTGTCTACAAAGAAAGGCTAGACAGACTGCTTCCCAAGAAGTCACAGGTGCCTAACTTCCACCATTTCTCTGCTTAGCCAGTGAGGGATGATAGTCATCCAAGACAGCAGCTCCAGCTGATAAAAAGTTGTCTTTGATTTTCCAAGAACTGATATTAGACTTCAGTCATTGCACTAAGGCAAGATGCCCAAATCTATTCTTAACTGAGGTGTCTAGATTGTGAACGTCAGTCAAATACAGTCCATATACTTACTGAACTGAGTTACTTTTCAATATTAAACAATAAGATTCACAGTGCCCTTTACATAACCACTGGAGTATCTTAGCCATTCATAAAAGTCTTGGAAATATGGAAAAGCCACATCTCTCTAAGTTAGCACACAGAAGTCAGAAAAGATATGTCAAGTCATTACACTTATTATTAGAAACATCTGTCTGTGTAATTGAGTGAAGTGCTATTTATTTTCAAATCTGTAGTCATCCTGTAGCATGTTGATCACATATATTTGTCTTTTTTATTATTATTTTATTTTTAGTTTTTATATCCATTTCTTAAAATTTTCTCTATCTACCATTGTTTGATCCTGAATAATACCAGATTTGTTCATGGGTTGAATCTCCACAGTGCTTGCTCTAGTATTCTGGGAGTTATTGTATCTTTATAATATTTTGACATGTCTTCTGCTCCATATAAATGTAGCAGTACAACTTTCCTACACTTGTCCTTGAAATAGGAGCAGACCATGCTTTTGCCATGTTTGTATCTACTATGTGGTATATATCCATGTATTTATTTAAAAATGTACATATACATGTGCTGGAGCTGGCCAAAATCTGCAATTTTCAGACAAATATCAACAATATTGGGGTTTGGTTTTGGTTTTTTTGGGGGGGGATGTTTCTTTATTTGTTTAAGATTTTTGGTTTGGTTTGGTTGGGTTTTTTTGTTTGGTTTGTGATTGTTTGTTTGTTTGTTTGTTTTTGTTTGTTTGTTGTTTGTTTTTGTTGTTTTTGTTTGTTAGGCATTATGAAAACTATTTGAAAAATCCAACCTGGGCTATGAGTATTCAGTCACCAGAATTGTGTTAAACTGTGTTAAACTGTGTTAAACTGTGTTAAACTGTGTTAAACTGTGTTAAACTGTTTTAAACTGTACTACTGCTAGTACTATTCTGTACTACTAATGACTAATTGCAAAAGCCAGCATAAAAAAAATAAGCTAACACTGCAAGGACAGTGTTTTTTGTAAGTGAAGCAGATGAGGCCTAGAGTTTCCATCTAACAGACTTAACTGGAAAATAGTTAGTTAAATTAGGCCTGGAATGAAAAAAGTGGTCCTGAAATTGTTAAGCTATTTAAAATGATAAAAAGCTGGATCTCAACCACATTGTAAAGACTTCAAAGTATAAATAAAATTCCAATATATTTAATTATATGCAATTAAAATATATTTCAATCCCCAAGGAACATTTGCTTTAAAACGCTACTTACAGAGAAATAAAAAATGGTAATGACTTCTAAATACTCCAGTGGTATCATTTAAAAACAATGCAGTGAATTTATTAAATTTGACATGGAAGATAAATATAATTAAATAGGAAAATGCACATTTTGATTTGATACCTTCTTTCAGAAGTCATGCATCACTGGTGCAAGGCAATTTTCTTTTTAGCGTATCTACACGAAAAGTACAGACATATGTGATAGCAATGACTTTAGTTTAACTTATATGCTTAAAAACCAACACATTTAGTGTTAGCTAGTCAAAGTAGGCTATTTGTTCCAACTCTATTTGTTGGAAATTCATTAAGGAACAGGAAACAAAGATGAACAATATGTAAGGTGTGTAGAAACAGATTCAGAATAATCCTGACCCTAGTGGTACCAATTTAAAAAACATACTGTTGGTCATGCAAAATTTGTCTCCTGTGTAGAACACAGGGATAATTTTGAAATCACAAAGAATTGTAGAATCATAGAACTGCCTAGGTTTGAAGGGACCTTGAAAACTCATCTGGTTCAACATTTGGTGTGAAAGAGATCCTCAGTGAGATTACCTAGCACATCATTCACTTGCATCTTGAAAAACTCCAGTGAAAGACAGTCTCCCATGTCTCCAAGAAGGTTCTTCCTTGATTGATTCTTATTGGGGAAAAAAAAAATCTCCAGGAGCGACTTTTATTCATTGTCCCTTGTCTTTGTGTGACTTACTCAGAAAAAAGTGCTTCCATCCTCTTTGTACCTGCCCTCTAAGTACTGGAATACTGTGATGAAGTCCTCTCGAGCCTTTTCTTTTCCAGGGAGAAGAGACTTAACTCCCTTAGTCTTTCATCATAAGGCAGGTTTTACAGTCATTTGATCATTTTGGGGCCTTCCTCTGAAGTCTCTCCAGTCTATCTGTGCCTTTTTTGAATTGTGGGGCCAGAACTGGCCATATCTGATATCTTAAGAGTGGAAGGAAAGAACATAAAAATCAAAGTACCTGGAAATGTAGAGAAATTTTTAAAATAAAATTTTAAGACTTGATTTACTAATATACAGAGTCAATGCTATTCCTGTCTACTGAACTGTTCAACCTTACTTGCTATGCAAGAAGTTGTCAGTGTTATAGTGCACCCTGAAGCAATGTCTTTACATCTACAGAGTGACACAAAATAAAATGAAATGTTACACAGTTCAGCAAGATGTGCTGTAATTCTCTTGTGGAGTTTTAAAAACAATGCAAATAAGTGTTCATGTGAGGAAATTGCTAAACAGTCATTGTTTGAACTGTGTACCTGTTCCTCAAAACTATTTGCATTTAATACAATCAAATGAAATTTATTTAGTTAAGTAGTTTACCACTTTGTATTTAATATTTAATGATAAGGGTAAACAAAATCTATATCTAGATATGTAAATCTGTAAATTTACAGACACCCACATGGATAGCTGAGACCATTCGGTGTCAAATACTGGTTTTCCTAAACTTGTAATGTTTGCACACTTGGGATCTTTCAGGAAAAAATAGCTCTAATTAACTTTCAGAGTAAATAAATTAAACTACTCTAAATAATTGCGTTAATATTTTTTGTAGTGGATTACTGAGGGTACTTCACAAAGTTAGATAAATTACATTCACTTCTTTATGGGTTTAATCTGGTTTACGTAATCCAATTTAAATTCACAGTTCTAGTTTGAATCTTTTTTCCTGAGTCTCTCCATGTAGCTACCTCCAAGAGCATATTTAGAGTAAACTGAGGAACCCTTTACATTCAGATTGGGATAACTGTGCTGGTTTTAATCCGAGGAACATAGGAAGTGCTCAGCTATATTTTCTCTTTCAAAAAATGAATAAAATTGGTCTAAGTCCCTCACAATTCTGGTTTCAATTGAATAATTTACAAAGAAATTTAAGAGATAATACTATGATGTCACTGTATTAAATTCAGTTTCATTAAAATTTTACACAAGAAAAGTAATATATATTCTAAATTTGTTTCATATTTGAAGTACAATGGTCAAAAATATTTTAAATTTTGCATCCTTAAAATGATACTCAACATTTCTACAGATCTGATACATTTAGCCATGACATTAATAATGTGAAAATTTCAAGTTTTTTACATCACTAAATCCTGCTACAACTTCATGAAAGATTAAAAAGAAGAACTGAAATACATCCCTCTGTAGCCCCTCCAATGTTCCAAGGCTAGCTCAGACCTTAGATGGCTGTGGAGGAATATTTCATGGACAGGACAAAGGATTCCAAAGAGGCTCTGACCCCCAGCTGTAGTTCAAGACGTTTATTCCAGGTGGTGACCAGAGGGGAAAGAGGACGTGTGCGGAAGGAGAGGGTCTTTCCTGAGCTTCTCCCAGGGAGGGGTAATTGGACACAGCCAATAAGGTCAGAAAGGGGAGGAAGGGTTAAATTACATGGTTACAAGCTCTAGGGGTCCCTGAGGGGGGAAGAAACCATTCCCCAGTGGAATGTAACAAAGAACCACATAAAAATGCTTCTTTATCAAGAAAAAATAGTTTTCCCTGGTTACTTTGGTAAATCTAGTTAGTCAGTGATGTTTGCTTGTGTTTCATTCATGTACGCTACTGAAACTGATTATTATTTACAAATATTGCCTAGACACAATACTGTTCTAAAAATAGGTAAAGGAAGTTAAGATGCTTCTGGTATGGGGTCTGTGACTGTCTGGGCAGATGATTTTTGTAGATTTCCAGTTTCTGCCATCTGATTCAATTGTATTTTCTCAATAGTTGTCTATCAAAATTGCCATGCTACTAAATGTCCCAGCCCTTCTTTGCTCTGCTTCCTGGGTGTGATATCTATCTTGCATAAGAAGTTTTCCATTCTGGCCGTTTTACCCTTATATTGAGTTCTTGAACTTTTCTTAGTTTTCAGCATTATTTGGCTGTTATTGATTATTATATCTGACCTCTAGCTGCTGCTCAAGAAGGTGAAGCTCTCCTACAGCCTGTGCATCTGATTTGCCAAATGTCATGGATGCCTTGGAAGCTCAAAAAATTTCATATGACAGTAGATGAACATATTTGAGCAGCTAAATATATCCCCTGGAAAATCAGATTATCTCAGTAATTTAGCCACAAATTTTAGAATGACACAGAAAACATTTATGCTCATTTATGCTTATATTAGCTCAGAAACTGCATATGCCCATTTCTGTTTATTGACTACCATATGAGATTAGGGTGGCTCCCTGAGATTTAGACCTCTAAGTTCAGGTGCTTAAGATTTTGTGTACGAATTCTATTTCCACTTTCAAAATAAATGCTGAACTAATTTAGCTATTTTGAAGTAGCATTCAAAGTAGACATTGGCATATACTAGGATATTCAGAAAGCCAAAATACTGCTCTCAAGGTGACATAGTTTTTAACCCAAATTTGTCACACTGCTCACATTGTTTATAAGGCTTTACATTGTTATCTTTTGTGTTCTTCGGTATTGTGAGAAAAAACAGCAGAGAAAAAACCCCAACCACCGCTACCAAAACAAACCCAAAAACCACCAAAACCAAAACCAAACAAAAAAACTCCCCCTCCAAAAATGAAGAAGGAAACGCTCTAAGGAATGATGGTATGCTGTAGAATAATAACCACAAGATCTTTCTGACTCTTCACAGAATTTTCTTTGTTAACATACATTTATGGTGATATCATATGATCCATTTTGGGTAGGAGTTATGTTGAGATGTGTGACAAAGCAATCAGATTCCTGAAGCTAGTTTTGCTACCTCTACAGGAGCGTTAGTGCAAAAGTAGAAATTCTCTGATGAAACAGACAATTTGACAGTATCCACCCAAGGCTGTTAAGAGAGATGGCTGATATCCTTGTGAGGCTACTCGTTACTTTGAGAAGTCATGGAGAAATCTCAGAAAATTAAAAGAAGACTAATATTATCTCCATCTACAAGAAGGGCTTAAAGATGGATCCAGGAAATCATAAGGTCCATCATTCTTCCTTCATTCCTTGAAAGGCTATGGTAGAAAACATCCCAGGGACTATCACAAGGCATATGAAGCACATGATTGGTTAGAGTCTGCACGGATTCACCAAGCAAAAATTGTGCTTGACGAACCAGATCATCTTCTATGACAGAGTAATCTGATTGGTTGATGTTATGTGAGCAGTGGACATTATCTACATGGATTTCTTCAAGGAGTTTGATAGGTTTTCCCACAACCTTTTCCTGGAGAAGTGGATGTGTTATGTTCTAGACAAGTGTCTGTGTGGTGGGTGGGGAATTTCCTGACAGGCTGTACCCAGAGGGTGGTGGTAAATAGTTCCTTTTCAAACTGTCAGCCTGTCACAGCTGAGGCCTGCCGGGGTAGATATGTGGCCCAACGTTTTTTAGTATTTTTGTAAATGACCTGGTTGATCAAGTGTCTGTAGGGAGGTCATATGCAATCATTCTCTTCATCATGCAGCAGACAAATCTTTAAGCTTCATTGTGTCATACCATGGAAGGAGAGAGAGAGAGAAAGGTGGATGAAAGTAATTTTTTTTTGTATTGGGCTTACTCTGATAACAGGAACGTTGGAACTTAAGTATATGGAGCTTTCTTCTGGACACAATAATAATACTGTGCTATTGATACCAGATGATCACTTTAAATGTTTAGCTTTTTTATTTTCCTATTTTTTTTCCAGTGTAAAAGCGATGAATGTCTACATCAGCAAATATGTTTCACCCTTTACATATCTCTGCGTCTTGCAGTCATTTATGACCGTGGCCAGCCTACACCAAATTTGTTTAACTGATTTTAGCTTTTCTGGCAGCAGTGGCATGTCTGGATTCAAAATCATACAATATTATAACCACTTTTGCTTTTTTGAGATAAGCTTTAGGTTCATTAAGATTCTGCTAGATAAACTAATGTAGCTCTGGCTTCCTTTCATTGATTAAATTTTCTGGCCATTCTTGAAAGAGGGAGAGAGACTTTTTAGAAGGACTTATAGTGACCAGATGAGGAACAATGGTTTTACACAGAAAGATTTAAAAGAGATATAAGGAAAAAATTGTTTATGAGGAAGGCAGTGAAACATTGGAACAGATTGCCCACAGAAGTGGATTCCCCATTCTTGGAAGTGCTCACGGCTGGGTTTGATGGAGATTTGGGCAACCTGAGAAGATGATGCCCATGGCAGGAGGGTTGAAACTGGATCCATCCTAATACAAACCATTCTATGATTCTTTAATTCTGTATTTAAATATCTCCTGTCTTAAAACTTTCAGAGTGCAATTCTACTCAGATTGTCTCATATAGATTTTAATTTCTGTGAGTATTTGTGTCTGGAAGTACATATGTTAAAACAGTTTTATAGATTCAGGAATGAAGTCCTAGCAATATCCTAGCAATGTCCAATTCATTTGGATCAAGATTTTAGTTTACATTTAATTTTGTTGTAGGGACCTAAAAGAACTTCAATAACTCTGTGTAGATGAGCAGAACAAGTTGTTCAGTGATATTTTAAGCCACAAGACCTAATTCCTCTTGCCATTATTAAAGGCAAAGAGTGGGGAATTGTGCTGTTTGTAAGGGAGTGGCTGGACTGCATGGAGCTCTGCCTAGGTGTCTTGGGTTATGTAACCAAAAAAAATGTGTATTCTATTTCATCTGTTGAAACCATCTCCTTGTCCTTGTCCTTGTCCTTGTCCTTGTCCTTGTCCTTCTCCTTCTCCTTCTTTTTTTCTTCTTTTTTTCTTCTTTTTTTCTTCTTTTTTTTTTCCTTTCTTCTCTTTCCCCCTTCCTGAAACTTGCCTTCTCTTTTTTTATAGTCAGATTTTTAACCATCTTCTGTTTTATTTTCCAGTCTTTCCAGAAATAAATAGTAGTAATTTCTTCAAAATTAAATTAATATAGAAAGCATGAGACAGAAATTAAAAGAAGAAAATGTGAATACGAGTTGTCAGATTTCATGATGGAAAACACAGAACAAGGTCAACAAAGCTGCCAAGGTCTGGTAAGCTGCTGAGTTATTAGGAATGACAAATTGCTGACCATATTGCATTTTATTGGCTATGTGACACCTGGTAGGAAACTCTTGCTCCACCATATGCAAAATTGAACTGAGATAATTATATTTTTTCCCTCTTGTGTTGAAAATCCCATATATTCATCTTCAGCCAATTTCCACCCACCATATAACAGTTTTAGCAAACTCCTCCTTTTTTTTTTTTTTTTTTTTTTTTCTTCCTGATTCTGAGGTTGTCACAGTTTTAATGTATTTTTCCACATTTAGAAATATGTTACTTAGGTCCTTGAGCAAAATTCTGCATTTCAGTTCAACTATGATTCTAAAGTCACGCTTTCCAACCAAATTCTTTGAACCTGTGGGCAAAAATATGAATGTCTGCAGAAAACCAAAAAGACCAAATGCAATGAGAAAGGGTCGCCATTTGGTCATGCCTTCCAAAATTGGCCAGAGACACATCTTCTGGCATGGCACACTTTGTGGGTTTCAAATAGAGGGATTACAACTCTGAGAACCAAGATGTGCTCCCAGTGGTCTAAGTGTAAATGGTGCTTCTGGGGAGATAGGTAGCTAGTCTGGATACCATTTCGTACAGACTGGCATGGGCAGAAGAAATACCGTCTCATACAAATGTCAAGAAAACTATGGAATGTGATGGCATGCCTCAAGTCTTGGGTGCTTTTTGAGCTCAGACAGTCCTTAATTCTTGTCTGGTTTTACTTAAAGCTTTTTTATTCAGGGTACCTCCTTGTCACTTTATTTAGTACTGCTGTACTTTAATAAGGAGTCTGTGGGAACGTGCAAATATTATATTTGCTTTATTCTTTTCCAAAGCAACAGAATTACACATGGATGTAAATTGTAAATCTATTAGTTTGATTTTTTTTGTTTGTTTGTTTTTTTGGTTTTTTGGTTTTTTTCTGTTCTGATGAACGCTATTTTTAATTTGAGAGTTTTTTCTTTCTATTAAATGCATCTGGTTTTTTTTCTAGATCTATAAGAATAAACATTTCATACCTTGAAACAAAAAAATTACCTTCTCTGTTTTTGCAACAAATGCCCATGACATTGAGCAAATTTACTGATTTTTTCAGAGCTTACTATAATTTTTATTTTATCCTCTTCCATACTGAACTGTGTTTCTAGTCAATTTATGCATAAAATAAACTTGTTCAAAAAAAGAAAAAAAACCCATGAATGATACAGTTTGTATCATTAGCAGTTATTTCAGATACGTGAGTGATTAAATTGGCCTGGTAGTTGTTAGTAAATACTCTCTAAAACTACTCATTATAAATATTTGACAAAAATATTCATATCAATCTATGCTACTGACACGAGAAGTGATTTATATGAAAATTACTAAAATATATAATTGAGATCAGAGTCTGGGATTTCAGTTTTAACTTCTTTATCTAGCCCTACCTTGTGACTTTTGTGGATTTAGTAAATCTGTTATAGATACACGTATAAATACAAGGATAATAAAAGGAAGATCGGCTTTGAAATTATTTTTTCCTATAATTTTTAATTTAATTGCTGGTTGGATCTTTAATAGGACTATGCTATGATTATTAAAGCTATGTAAGACATTCTTTCAAGTTCAAAATCTAAATATGGATTGTATTTTAGAAATGGAATTGCAGATTGATAAAACATTTCATTTATAAAAGTGCTGACAGAAATATACCTGTGGCAGTCTGGTGGTAAACTTTTGCTGTATAATTGTTGCTATGGTTTTCGGACGGCACAGAAATAACAACATGACTCTCCATGATGGTAAAGATGAGAGCAAACTTTATTCTTCTAAATTCTACTTTTATAGAGTAGTTCGGTACAAAGAACATGATTGGTTATTCAGCGTCTACACTCTTTTGTAAATATTTCTTTCCAGTAAACATGTTGGAAAAACACCACCTGCAGATAGTTTCTCACTTCCCAAGGTTTGTTTGAATTCCTCTTTAAGATTTCTCAGGCTAACATGAGAAAGTTGCTCACTTGCCTTTCACACAGACACTAGCAGAGCCTGAAGCCTAAATTCAGACCAATGTCAGGCCCACATATAATGATATTCTGTACTTTGAACAAGAAAATGGTCAGAATTGTTTTGTTGTTTTTTTTTTTTTCTCATGTAGGGATGTAGCTCTCTGTCTTCTTCCTTTAGTTTGTTTCTATTGGATCATATTCATTAGGTTATTCATTAGGTTAGACTTATATTTCTTGAGAAAAATTCAGTAATATTAGCTTGCATGTTATAAGTGGTACTAGATTAGCAATGTTAAAAAACCCCCACAAAAACAACAAAACAGTTTAGTGATAAATATATTGACACACTCCTTTAAGCTGCATATGTAAATTTTATGGATGTTGTAAAACCTAGCCTAGATAGACACCACAAGAATATGGGATGTGGAGACATAAAACAGACACAAAGAGACAAAGAGGAGGAGATGGGGGACATCAGAGATGGGATATTGATGTTGCTGAGCCTTCATAAACTGGACATATGTTCAAGGCTCTGCCTCTGCCACTGGTCATTACTGAAGTCTTGGCAACCCAGACATATTTTAGGACTGGCTGAGGTTGCACAGTACAGAAGCTCTCTTGATTTCTGTCTCTTAAATGAATTAAATGAAAATTCAACTTGAGGAGATAAACTCCTAGACTGAATCTGCTGATATCTGTCTTAAGTCCAAATTTTTAGGTGGTCATCTCCAAATACTGTGTTTATCTGAAGATGAAAACAGGTAACCAGACTACTTTTAGCTCCTCACTTCCAAATATCTAGACCCATTAGAGTACCTACCCTGCACGACCTTGAGCATTACTCAGAGCTGACAGCTGCCAACCTAACATGACCTGGTGTCCTAAAGCTCTCAGTTGTCTGAGAATGTCATGGATGACTTGGATCCTCTGATTAAGGATGAGATGTTTATGAATAAGCAATTGAAGTGAGTCTCCAGCAGGTGTGCCATTTCTTCTTGCAGCAACCTAAATATAGGTGAGTGCTGCCCAAACATCATGATATAATTTACTCATTAATCCAAAGGTGTCTAGCGTTGTGGGAGATGTGCCGTGTTGGCTGTGCTGCTGAGGGCCTGCCACCACTTCTGTACAACACAGGTAGCCCAAAGGCACTGCACCACATCCCACAGTCCTCAGTTCAGGCCTCTTATAGCACAGTATGTCCAAAGGGGAAGCAATGCAGGCTTTTGGCCAATTGCACTGTCTGATTACAGGTGAAGATAGCTGTACAGACTCCATTGACTAGAATTTGTTGTGTAAGAATCCTAGATCCTTAGATAGTATTTCCTGTGAAAATAGGAGTGTAGCTATTTACTGTTTAGTATGAACAATCTACAGTTGAAATCTACCTCTCTGATTTTCAATGTATCTAAATGCTGAAATGCAAAGGAGAGTTGTTGTATACCTCTGAAAATTTTATTTCCCATGTAAATACACACAAATAAAATTGGAATAGAAGCTTACTGAAAAATAACCCTGAATGAAAAAATGTAGACCGCTCTTATCTTTATGTATTTGCTTTTTAATGATATTTATTTTTATTATGATTTTAGCAAAATGCTAGAGAAACAATCCTTAATTAAAAAAAAAAAAATCACAAAGTACCTCAACCAACCAACCAAAACTAAACTCCTAAACTCCAAACTGGAAAGTTCATTATGTGCAGCTGTAGTTTAGTGTTTGTTGTTAAGAAGCATTTTTCTTTTTGAACTGTATCATGTTTCACTTGTTTACCTTTTTTATCACAAGTAAAACACTAGGAATTGCATATTGCATAAAACTGTTTAAATACAACAAACATGATAATGACTGCTCGGTCTGGGGAAAGTAGTGAAGAGAAAGTTTTCTTTACATAAAAAAAAAATCTTTGTTTGGATCAAATTCTGGTGCCATCAGCTTTATTAATTTTTGGGTTATAGTATTTGTATTGACTATTAAATGATACTGTAGGCAATAATAGTTAACAGTATCTAAAATTAATTGGATAGCTTTTCCAAAAAAATAATTTCAAAAATATAAATTCAAATTAGTTTAATCTAAATTATTAATATATCTTTATTAGATACTTATATCTCATTTCCCTTTTAGTTCTTAGAGGTACAGATGTCTGGTAGTACTCTGTCTTTTTTGTGTTCTTTTTTTTTGTTTTTTCCTCTTTTCCTTCTTTTCTCCTCCCCCTTATTAATTTTGCATTTCAATTTTAATTTATGCTTTGATTTTTTTTCCTTCCCCACCCACATTCTCCCCCTTTCCGCCCTTCCTCTCGCTTCCTAATTTCTTCCCTCACACTGTCCTCTCTTTCTCTCCTGTGTCTTTGGTAGATACACACACTTTTTTGTATGTTTGTCAATAGTTACTCCACACAAACATGAACAGTGTTATGTCTTAGATGCTAAATATCTGAAACATTATCTCTGAAACATTATTTCAGAAATCCTTAAATATTTCTATTGTTATTTATAATGAGCAGTTTACTAATCCAGTCTTGTGAACTGGATGGAGTATTTGCACATATAAATTTTTAGGAATGTCACTTCATTGAGTTCAAGGTGTCACTATGGCATAGCATTATTTTAACACACTGGAAATTTTAGCTATTTGAGAGCTTCTGAAATTTATTGGAATTTTTTTTCCTTTTGCAGTTGAAAATCAGATTTTATTTGTAACAGCATTTCCATTGTATCCAAAAGGCTCTTGGTAGGCTCTATTTCTTTGTGTGTGAACTGGTTATAATGCCTAATGTCTTTCCAAACATGAAGATTTAATATTCTTTAGTACATACTCACTGATACCTTGAGTAAGTCAGAATCTAGTTCAGCTTAAAACGTCTCCTTGATTTCCTCAGAGTCATCCCACCATGGCCTCAGCAAGGATCAGAGCCGTAGTTATCTTTCAGCTTTCTGTGTGTTTGACTGTAGTGATGCAGAAACATCTTTTTGATTGTCATCAGTGACAGCCAGGAGAAACTTTCCTGGGCTTACCACATACATCTACTTCAGTTCCTTGGCAAGGGAGTCTTTGAGACATGCTTTCCTGACTTCTTTAGTAGTGCAAACTGAAACAGAGATCAGGAGCTTTGTATTGGTGAGGACAAATATTGAAAATCTGATATTTGCTTGGGAAATTTATTGGGAACACATGAAATCTTACATATATGTTTATATATATGTGTATATATTTATAACTTTATACATAAATTTTTATACATAAGTTTTTATATAAACCTTTATACTGATATGTATCTATTATAGTTACATATGTATATGTACATACCTCTTGGTATAACTTCACTGCCCCTTGCTTGTGCTTGCCCCCGATACAGAAGACAAATAGGACTTGACATGCACATGAGGCATAGCAAATTTCAAGATCCTCTAAGGATGCAGATTTTTAGAGTGCTTAAGTTATTTTTTTAAAATGCAAGCCCTCCTTACTTATAACTATAATGACATTGGTGCTCCACTATAATATCTCATTGGTTGTGTGAGGCTTAGAGTGATGGTATAATCCCGGATTTCAGAATTTATCTACTCTGTGTCTGCTGGCTCTAAGGAAACTGAGCAGTGCTGAGTTGTATTTCTGATTTTAGTCTTACTCTGGAATTGAATTTACTCTTCATCCTGAGTTTTATTACTGTATTGCAAACCCCATTTATTTCCAGTAAAGATGTGCAAGGCAAGGTATGCATGTGTGGTGGATAGCTGGGGATGGGTAAAGAAATGGAGGAAATTATTTTTGTAATAGTTTCCTAGTGTCAGGATGCTTCTGCTAATAACCTGTATTACAGTTTCTGCTGAAGCTCACTAGAAAAGAATTTACTTGAAACTGTTTTGTCCAATGCTTTCCACATTACTATAATGTAAACTTGAGTGTATTTCATAAATTGTAGGGTTAACTGAATTTCTAGCAATTGAAAAGAAAGTCCTTACTACAAAACAGTTCATCTATGAGTACCTGTCAAGCCTAAATCTTTGATATTTTCCAGCTCAAAACATTTTACCAGGTGTTTAGACACCTTGTGTTTTGGTGCTGAAGTATAACAGCAGGCACAATACTACTTGTTTGATGGACTATCTGTTAATGGATATGCTAGGCTCAGTCTCTCTTTGACTAATATTATCCCACTGCCAATTAGAAAAAAAGTGCAATTCTTGTGATCTTTGAAAGTAACAATTGGTCTGCTTTTCTTCTCATGGACAAGTTTCCTCAAATAACTCTGTCTTCAAAACTCCAAAGCTCATAATTTTGTATTTTTCCTCATCAATAGCTAAGACTTTATCACCTTTATCTTGTAAAATGAGAATATAATTTTTCTTATATTTGTGAGGTTTACAAGTTGAAATCAAATACAGTAATTGAAGTCAGTGAGGCTTTTTGACACCTGGTTTTCTCTCTCAAAATTTTACTTCTGGCCAAAGACAGAAATCATCATGTTGTCAATTCAGGCTCCTAACCGAACAGCTGTTAAGAAAGGAGATAAGAAAATGGATTTTTTAAATTAATTTTTTAATCCTTAAATAATCCACTAAATAATTAATTATAAAATCCATACTTTCTGGTTTGTTGTTTTTTGATTGGTTGGTTGGTTGTGGGTTTTTTTAACAAAAAGAGTGTTCAGCACTGGAGTTTTGTTGTTCTATTTCCCTGGCTTAAGTTCTTTGCTTTACTGTTCAGAAAAGATCTCTTTCAAACTATGTCTGAAAACAAAAAAAGTGAAACAGTTTGTTTCAGTGAAAATGCAGGACACCTCATTGCAATTATACTTAATTTTTATTTATTTATTTAAGTTCTATGCTGTGTTCACGTTTGGTCTCAAAATGTATCTCTTCAAGAAAGATTTTTTCTTACTGGAACAGATTTAAGTTCTCATTGGAAAGTTGTTTTTAGAAAAGTTATTTTGAATCAAGGAAAACCAGTAAACATTAGAAAAGCAGAAATTAATCTGAACAGACAAGTTAGTCGAGCCATAGAGGCCCTTTTATCAAACAGATATAGGAACTTGATCAGCTCAACTAGGCCTTCGCTTTTTTTATGAAGCTCTAATCAAACAAACTTTTAAAACACATTCTTATAACTCACGTATGTAAAGTTCATTTCAAGTCCAAACAGGTAAATACTTTGGCAGGTTATTTTCACCATGTTGTTTATAATAGATGTACCATTGGCCCAACATGTCTACTTCAGACCCTTTGACATTATAAAATATATAAGAGGTCATTTCCTATAGCCCTGGACAGCATTTTATCTTCCCAAATCAACCATTGAACAAGTAAGTGTGTATTTCAAGGCAATTCCTTGTCTTTCAGGGGTCAGTGTGGTTCAGCAGCATTAGACTTCTGTTTCTGAAGTGCTTTGAAATAACTCAGGAAATAAGTAGAAAAAATCACTCTTAGGTGTTGTGGTTTGTGTTGGGTTTGGGGGGTTTTTTGTTGTTTTAGTTTGGCTTCATTTTTTTTCTTCTGAACTGAAATCATTAGAAAAGAAAAAGAGTCTTTGCTGTCTTTGTGAAAGATCCATCTGTTGTCTTACTAGCACAGTATAAACCACAGTCCAGTCACACACACACACACACATATATATATAACAGACATAAATACACACCAAAATAAATATAAATTGGATTAGGAAGACTAATTAAAACCATAAAATTTTGCTGAAGAAGAAATGCTGTTGGACTTGTGTTTTCTGGTGGAACTGCTATTATAGATGTTTGGAGAAAACTTTATATGAAATATTTCCAAGTGTCAGGTTGGGTTTGACACAGGTTCAACCAATTTTAATTGATTCATAATGAAAACTGTAGTCTCTTGGAAAGAATACAGCTGCACATTTTTGGCAATCAAACTTTTTTATTGTCTGTGAACTTCAGTTAATTAAGTGTGCATAATAGCAGAGATTTCCATTTTAAGATCTTATGTGCTTTGGGAAATTGAAATAGAAAATAAGATGATAAATCCTGGGTCCCTATAAGTCTCATTCTCATACAAACTGAATTTATATGAACTTAAAATAGCTAGAACTTAACTAGAGGGTATTCAATGTTCTAACAAGGTTTAAACACTTCATATAGTCTTGGCTTTTATCATATTAAACACTTAAAAATTTTACTTCAGACTTTAATTTGTTTTGTCCATACAGATGAAAATAAACAAACCTATGGAATATAATGTGGAAACATTGTCTAGTGATATATCTGTGTGAGATAACTTTTTCTGTTATACATTGCCAAGTAAAATGACCTCTAATATGTACAATAAACATATTACTTATTTCTTGTGTTTTCTCTTGCCAAATCATAAACAGTGCTATCTCAGAATGTATAAAATATGACACTATTTTTTTTTCTTCATCAGTTCTAAAGAACAATTAATAGAACATATTATTTTCTCTAAAATAATCTAAATTCTGTGTCTGCTCCTATCTCATTCATTGCTCCTCTCAGGAAGTTGAGGAAATTAGACTGGAATGTCCCATTTTAAATAATGATTTAAACAGGTCTGACTTGCACTATCTATCTCCTTTCTTTGCTTCCTTTTATAATAAAATATTCTTGCCCTATGATTATTAATTTTATATGTGGGTATAATTGAGATAGGTGTATGAAATTTGACACTTCCATGAACTCTTCTGTATTTTTGAGTCATGATGCAGCTGACGACATCATCAAGAAATATCACTTCTTTTTCTTAGCCTCTGGCAGATTTAATAAATATCTTCTTCAGCTGAACCAAGCTGACCTTTTTTCCATCATGTAGGGAATTAACTACCAGTGATCATCCCAGGACTCTAGTTCATTAAAAGCACAAGTACCATGAGATGCCTGATTAAGTTATTTCTTTCAATCAAGACTGGATTTAGCATTAAACATCATACTACTGTTTTGGGTAAAAATGCATCTCATCAGTTGTCTATTGACCAGAATGTAGGTTAATAAATGCAGAGATAAATTCACTTACAATTCAAAAATTTAAATTTCCAAGTCATGATTTGAGGACTTTTTGGTTTAAAATAAATATGTTAAGAAAGCATATAGAACTCATCGACCAAAGCATTAGATTTTGATTACGGACGATTTCTTAGAAATTATT
Organism: Prinia subflava; assembly: GCF_021018805.1. NCBI lineage: Eukaryota > Metazoa > Chordata > Aves > Passeriformes > Cisticolidae > Prinia > Prinia subflava. The sequence continues at coordinate 54,400,664 of NC_086249.1, forward strand.
CATTTTGCTGAATTTAGGGCTAATATCTTAATATTTAAAAAAATTAATTACATCAAAGCTTTTTTAGTCTGTTGGCCACAAACAAAGGCTGTAGCAGGTTTTTATAAAATTAGGAATTTCTGAGAATTATTATAGTCTTTAGCATTCATACAAACCTTTCTGTTAAGCCCTCCCAACAACATGCTGTATCTTGCCAAGAAACCATCAAGTTATGATAGCTGCCTGATATTAATTAATAATTTAGCCTTTACAATTGTCCTGGCTTTTATCCTAGAAGTGCTTTTTTTCTGTGAGCCTTGGCAGTTTGTTAGCAGATGCACTGCAGGCAATTAGAAGATGTCATCTTCATGTGGCTTTGCTGCCCGCTCACCTATTTAATAAAGCATTTTTATTGCTTGCATTTGGCTTGTGTTGGAACAGGAACAAAAATATTTGCATCCTAAGTAAGCTATAAATGCTTCACATCAGCTTTCTTACCCTAGGAAATATATGTATTGGAATAACTATTTAATGTGAATACTAATCAAGAAGGAAGAGAATGAACATTTATTTGATTTCTGTAACACATCAAGACTTAGAATCAAAAGAGGTTTTATGTGACAGGCTGTTAATTTATCTATCCTTTTGAATAAAGTAATTTGAAAATTATTTTGTTAAAATAGCTTCAATTGTTTTAGCTTTTAGTTAGCAGTGGTGGTCTGGATATTTTTCTCCTCTCTTACTTGTTTTGTGTAATACCTGAGAAATGAGAAAACAGGCCACAAGACAGTGAATAAATTGAGATGTATTTATCATACATGATGAGCTCAGAAAAATATTTGCAGATTCCTAAATATTCCAAACATTCCAAGTATTCAAACTAATTTTAAACATGTTTTGAAATTTCTTATTTTAAATTAATTTAGTATACTTACTGTTTAAATTTGATTGTATGTTATTTTTCCCACAGAGGACGTTTCCCTGCCATTTTTGAGAAGACATTTGAGGCGCAAGCTTATTGACATGAGTTAGGGTATATTGTACACAGAAAAAGTAGTTTGCAGTTCTTGATACAAAACTTAATGTTTTCCAACTTTGTAATATGCATTACAATGCACAGTATTTTGAACAGTTACTCTAAACAAATCTTTTAAAATGTGATCCATCCATATATATGTGTATAGTATTTATACATAAATGCAAAGTTAACAATTGTTTAACACTTGATAAAGTACCTGTAAAGTCAGTTTTAACACAACACATAGCCCCAAATACTTGTCAAAATACAGTTTTAAAATAAAAAACAGCCAAAATTCCTCTTTAAACTTGTACAATCTTATCTAATGTGTGCAAATATAAATACAATCAAGATGTACTGAAGGACTATGTAAACTGACAGTGATGCTTGCTTTAAAATACTTGGCCAAATACAAATAGAGGAATTCTAAACCTTATATTTTGGTGATCTGCAGAGGTCATTTTGTGGAGGAAAACTGAAACATTTGTTGAATAACTAGCTTAGGTAGTAAAAAAATCCACATAGATTTTCTTCTATATTCATTCTATAAGAATGCTTTACAATTCCATAATTGTAGAGTCTTATGAAAATTACTCTGGCTTTAACTTTTACAGAGCATATGAAAATTACAGTTTAATGTATGCCAGTGACCTCACAGTGAAAACTGAGCAAGCAGAGTGCAGTAACTTGGAAACGCTGAAGAAATTGTTAGTGGCAATTAAGGTTCAGGATGAGTATGAAGCTCACAAAGACAACAAATGCATTTTTATTTATATATTCAAGACAGGAGAAGGGATGAAAAATACTATATCTTAGAATTCTCTTTGGATCAACAGTGGCAGCTAGACAAAACTATTTATGTTACTTAAAAATGTCAGCATAAGAGCTTTCATCTAGAGAAGCCATTACTTGGTTGCTATATACTCCTTTCTGACTATATCAGGAGAAGGAACTTTCCTACTCATAGAGGAGTTCTTGGTCCATTGTCTCCCACCTCTGTTACTATGGGACCAGATAAGGAAACCTGACATAAAAACTTGCTTCATCTTCAGGAATTTCTACAGTTTTACCTGGATATCTTACAGTAAGAGCTAAATTTGACCTAGTTTTAAACCAACAATATTTATTGTTTTCAGTATGCATTGGACTGATATTTTTCTCCTCTTAGTTTTTGAAGTACTATAAGTCTCTGCATTTGTTGCAATAATCTGTGTCAGAAAAAAATAAAGCCCTTTCATGTTTCACTTATTAAGGAAACAGACTGAATGGAAGTATATTGAATTAGCTACCAATATTTTGAATATTCTCATTACAATATATTTTCTTGACTAATAAGTTTTTCTGTGTCACATCGTGGTTCTGCTTAGTCCTGTTCTTTCTTCCATGAGGAAAGAAAAACTGTTCCTGACAGAAAGAGCATGCAAAAATAAAAAGTCATATGTTTAGATTGATGAATATTTTTTTACACGATATAAAAAAATCATGAAAACAAAAAATACTGAACCCATTGGAATTATTCTTAGTTTTGAAGACTAACAGTCCATTCAAGCACACACAAAGGTGAATCCATCTTCCAGCTGTTGTGATGTAAAAATTAGATACCTATCATAATCTGATTATAAAATTGTATGCACAAAACTAAGAGAAAATAAAGTAAAATGCATGAAAAATAAGAAATAAAAAAGCAATGAAAATTATTCTGAATTAGATGCAGTTGTTGGATTTTTCCCATGTTGTCCAAAAAAAAAAAGCATTGTTATAGTGAAAAACATGCAAAATGGAAACAAAACCAACAGGGTAACAAACCCAAGTGAATCCAGCAGTAAGTCAGTGAGTGTGAGGTAAGAAACATACGACTGTAATGGTGGCTTTGCTTAAGGCCTCTCTCCTACCTATAAGAAGTACTTGTTCCACAGAGATAAAACAGAAAACTTGAGTTCACTAACTATATTTTAAGAATGATCCCTGAATGATGAGTCCAGCAGAGAATTGAAGTAATAATTGGGAGGAAATAATTCTGTAACGCTTCAGTTCCCTTATTCAAAATGAAGCAATGGGAAAAGAAAAAAAGATGAACAGAGGGAAATCTTCCGATTGTTACTGCAGAATAATCTTTGCATGGATTAATTGAATTCCTGTGTTGAAGATGCAGCTAAGAAAATGTTTCTTGGTGGCTCAATAGAGAAGTTTCTCTCTCTGTCTTTATTTGATGTGTGTACATATGCAAAACCTACAGTGACAGAACAAAAGCAGTTATTACATCTTTTTTATCTCATAAAAGCTCTTCATAGACTCAGTGGAAAAGACCTTTGCAAGTTACTAGTAGTAGTATATGGAATAACTTATTCTATAAAACTAATCTTGTGGTTCTGCTTGTTCCCCCATCACAGCCAGATAACTCGAATAATTTGAAACGTGAAATATGTAATCTCTTGTTTCCCCACAAATTGGTCATTACACTGCTGAAATATAATTTAGTGTCTTCTTCTAGGAATACAGAAATATATAAGTGAAAATACACTTTATCAAGGAGACCCTATGACATTTGCTGATTTGCTACCACTTTCACATCCCATGGCTAGATTTCCATTCTGGGAGTTCTTGTTAATCTATTCAAAATCTTCAAAACCACAATAATCGGAGTCACTAACTGGATTTATCATTTGTTTCAGCAATATGGAAAAAGCTATCAACCTCCTGTTTGCAGTAATTTGCACTGAGAGCTACATGCCTGTAGCTTTATGTACAATTATCAGGCTGCATGGTAGGGTTTTGGATAATAAAATCACTTATGTTGTCTCAAGAAGCAGGTTGGAAGATATTGGCTGAAATTTGCTTAAAGACTTAAATTAAAAAAAAATTGGACCATCATAACTTCATAACTCTCCACTTTATGCAGAAGATAACCAAATATAAAGATATATTACATGAAGAAATTCTGTATTCTATAATTCACACTATTTATATTGTCTTATTAGCAGGTAGTGGTTCTTTTGTGTGGAGCAAGAAGGTCTTATAAATTTGAAATTAATTGACCCAAACCAATGAAGAAAGCCCAAAATAAAGCTGTACAAGGAAAACTCTCAAATTAACTGATATATTGTATTTGTGGCAGAATAATACTTGTAAAATTATGTATTTATAAACACATGAAAGCTAATAACAAAAATGAAAGTTGGAGATTGACTTTAGCAAGGAAGGGAACATAAGTAATCATCTCCTTTGGAAAGGATAATGGCTTTTCAATCTTTCAGTCTTTAAATACAAAAAAAACCACAACTAGTAAGATTAGCAGAAGAAGAATCTATAATGACAAAAAAGATTATTCACTTTTATCACATTGCCTAGAGGCAAGTTGGATCACTAACACTAGAATAAGACTCCCTTCCCCCCAAAAAAGACTGTTCAATTTACTGTTGTGAAGGAAATCAGGGAATTGTTTAATAAGTCATCAATTGTGTAGAGACTATTATATAATAGTAAAGCCACAGGGAAAAGCTAACTAATTAGCTACCAGTTTTCCTGTAATACTTTAAGTGAAAGTTTTTGGGGTTTTTTTGGTTTTTTGTTTTGTTTTGTTTTGTTTTTTTTTGTCAGGAACAGACAAGAGCTGGTAAAGTTTTATTTTGAAGGCAAGATGCTCAATATCCTCTGTCAGGAAGCCTGTTTTATTCTTGATTGTGGCAATGAGCTATATTACTGAGGAAATGCTCTGTCCTTTTACATTTGTAGATAGATGACTTTCTATAATAGCAGGCTATCTGAGTGAAAGGTTATCAGAACTGTATTTTCTGTGTAACAGGGGGTGAAATTCTCATTCACTCAGTAAACCACTCAGAAGGTTGTCTACTGAGAAAAAGATTCATCTGGGCTCTTAAGATTAAGAGAAATTTCAAGGAGTTACGTGGATTAATTATCAGGAAAACACTTGCTCTTCTGGCTGATGAAAAATTAAGATGAAAAAGGAGGAAACCTGAAAAATATCAGGAATGTAATTTGTATTCATTATGCTTAAGACTTAAAATTTAGATGAGCTATTTGAATGTTTCTTCTCAGCTCCACTGGCTGGTTTTCATAAAACCCTAAATAAGTTCAAGCATATATTTTCTCCCTTGTTTTATTTTTATTATTTATTTAAGGAACGATAAAAAACATTTTTTCCCCGCTGTTGCACTGTTGATGTCTTAAATAGGAAAATGAGGAGGTTTTTTATATTAAAAGTTTGTACATTTTGCTTGACATACTTACAGTAAAAGCAGTGGTTGCTTATCACCTGATGAAATTGTCCAAGGACAAAACAAAGCAGATGTCCCCTCTGCAATGGGGAAGGCAATATAAGAGAGGAAAATACTAATTCATTAATTTTTGTGATACCCACAAAGTCTCCTCTCTTCTGTGAAACCCGTAAGTCTATCCTTCAAAAATAAGTGGTTTCCTCTGACATTTAAAGGAGTACATTATGGTAATTTTTGTAGTGTAGACAGTTCAATGAGTCAGTATGGGCAAGACTCGGGATGAAGATAAAACAGGCTACAAAACATTTAGGTGACTGTCAGCATTTCAGATACTTGATAGTATATAGACATCCCAGTGGAAAGACCAGTGTGGTACACAACTGGAAAACAGGTGCAGTTTGTGAGGACAAGAATCTCAGATGGCTTTAGACACTGATGCATGGGCAAATGAGCTACAGCCACAGGTACCTGAATTCCTGAATTCAGCAACCCAATGGTTGCTGAAGGCTTGGTACAGTTGCCTAAGGTATTCTAGAGTTGTGTCTGACCTTCAGGAGCTGCTTTAGAATACCATAGACCTCTTAATGGGTAGGTTTTTAAACAAAAAATGTAGCTCACTATAGGTTTTGGTAAAATGTATTTAACTAGCTTCATAACAATGCAATTAAGTCAGGAGTTTTACACTGAGCTTGTGGTCTTCTACAGCGGTGATTAAACATCACTCACTGCAAGAGAAGTTCACAATCAATGTGGTTATGTGATATCAACATTATGTAGGCATCATGCCTACATTTTATGTTATATATACAAATGTGTATGTATATGCATGATAGTTATGAACAATTACATGAAAGAGCAAGAAATTACCTCTTCAAATAATTAGTATCTCTCTAGGAGAATAAAACTAAATACACAGTAGTTGTCCAAGATTCATAAAAATTAGTCTTTTTTAGAGCAAATTGTTCCTCAGACATTGACTTTAAAAATAAAAAAAAATACATCAATACTGTAACCAGAAAATTAATGCCTGAAGCATGATAAAGAAATTTAATTGATGCTTCTTATTTCTTTTTACTATATAATAATACTGCCTTCTATTTTCTATTGACTGTGCTAAGATATTAGTACTTTAATACTAGAGTTCACTGAATAATTCTAACAAGTCTTTAAAACATTTTATGATTAAGTTAGTAAATAATTACAGTTAGCTAAAATGCCACTGATTAACTCTCTGGTAATTTATTAATGTTTGAGAAAGATTTTTCTAGGATATTTTATAAACAGTTTACAGCTAAGTCCCTGTTTTCTGGAACTGTTACTAAAAAGTAAGATTAACAAGGAATATGGGAAATTATTTTATTTATGTGACTATTTAGATGATCTTAGGCAATATTTTAACTTTTATAGAAGGCTGAATAGGCTTCAATTTTCTTCTTTTTGGGATCAGACTGGGTATATATTGGATGACAACGATTTTCCCCATCCATTTTGTTTCCAAGTTTAAAAATTTGAAATTTATTCTCTGTAGACATACCTGACTGCATCTAATGAAAATATACTGTGTATTTGTAAATAAATGCCAAGAGTCTATCACTGAAACTGATATGGTGATGGTATTAACGACCATTTTAGGACACTGATTAATCTTTCATTTTCACAGCACTTTCCCCTCTGCCCAGTCCCCATTGATGCATCCCTGTCCCTTCCTAAGGACAATAAAAAAGATGCTGGGTTGCTTGTTTCAGCTCTATAGTTCTCTCTACATTTTTCACAAACAGCAATATATTCAGTTACTTGAAAAACTACACACTGTCCAGATCCAGTAGTTTGTTTGCTATAAGAAGCCCTACTAAAGATAATTAACCTAAAAGTTTAAAGATAGAAAGAAACATATAAAAAACCTAAGGAAAATGCTGATATGAGTGAATAAACAAAGAATTACCTGCACCTAAATTATAATTAATTACTTTACAGCTTTTTGCTTCAAATGTTCTTTTAACATATTCAAAAATAGTTCGGAAATACGGTTTTCTGAGGGAATGATAAAACTTAATGGTTGGAATTACTCTCAAAGGGAGCTGGTGTTCAGGTCTGGCATTTTACTAGAGAGCTGAGATTAACTTCTGACAAAAAAGAAATGGACAGATGCATGGATTAAAGTATAGGGCAACACAGACAGAAAACTGTAGATAGACATACATGAGACCATTTAAAATTTCAAATGAGACCCATGTTTATTTATGGTCTAGTTTATAGATACAGAAAACATTAGAGGGGTTCACATCGGTCAAAAGAGAAAGAAATAAAAATTGATTGCTGCCTGCAAAATGAGTTAGAGGAGAATGTTATCATATCTGTGTTATTCAACATTGCTAATACTGAGGAGGAGAAGGTGTACAGGAAGGAGGTGTCTGCCTTCTCGGTATGCATTTAGAGACAGTGATGAATGAACAGTGTATTCTGAGTTTCTGTTTGGATGGAAAAATCATCTTAGATCATTGTTATTTACTCTGTGGACACCTGGAGAATAGGTCAAAGCAAAGTCATCCACTAGTTCTCCTACTAGAAGAACAGGATGTCATTTCTACTTCCATAAATAGCTTTGATCCGTGGCTCAAACCTCTTGTGAAATGAATCAAAGCTTTGTATTTTAAATGTCACTAAAAAATGTCAGCCCCCCAACCCAATCTTCTTTCTTTCCAGTCCAGCACAAGATATAAATTCAAACAAGATCTATTCAAAGATAGCCAGCCTCAAAAGAGGCTCTCATCTTTCCCGTTGCCCAGCTAATACACTGAATCTGGACATCATCCTTAAATTTGCTGCTCAAGGTAGCAGCACAGTCCCAGCTATGCATGGGGCATAGTAAAATCCCCTTGTAAGGAATTTCTGTGTAAATAAAGGATTTTCATCTGAGGCTTTGATACTTCATTTTCACAGGATCAGTCTCTGAAACGAAAATAAAAACCAGGACTTCTGTAAATTTTATTCATCTGCCTATTATCTGCACAGCCTGTCTAATCAATTAGGATTTACCAGATACAGACGCTTCTGGGAAAAAATTATATTCCTGCTCTAAAGAGCAAAATCTTCTGAGAGGATTTATTTCTTTATCAATTGTGGGAGAAGAGGAGTAGTGAGGCTAAGGAGCTGCTGCAGATAACATACAAGAAATAAGACACCATGCAGAGGTAGTACCTAGTTCTGGTTGGTGATCCTGCTTGGTAAGGTACATACTTGTGGCTTGATACACTCCAGTTTACTTCTTTATAGCTCGGTAAGATGCACACCCTTCCAGCTGAGAGCTGCAGCAGAATGGCCTTAGCAAGATGTCAACAAGATGCTGACAAAAATGTTGAGTTTAGGTCTCTGTGAGCTGGTAGTCCTCTCCAAGCAGGACCTGTGATAGTTCAGGCTCTATTTTCCATCATTTTATCTTTTCTTCCTGTTGATTTGTCATAGATGAGTGTTTTCTTCCATATTTTTTGTTAGTTTTTCCTTCATATTTAATTTAAAATATTTACAATAGCTTTCCATGAAAATATAAAAAAGAAATAACAGCAATGAAAATCAGGTTGAATGTTCCTGAGAGAATGAACTGTGAATACTGACTGCTCCAAACATCAACAGTGACTGATTTAAAATATTTTTTAAAACCCCAAACAAACAATAATATAGTCAAAAAGAGAAGTTCACCTTTTTATTGTTTGGAGAGAAAAAATATACAATGTTAGGTGAGTGCAACCAAAGACTTATTAAAGCAAAAAGCAGAAAAAAGACTGTAGTAAGCCTGGTCAGCAGAGACTACATAAATGAGTCTAACAGGGAGTTCTCTAACATGATTCATCAGAAGGAACTTATGGAACTCCTGAAGTTTTTCATCCTGGAAATCAAATACAAAATAAAAATCCTTCTCTGAAAACTTCTGCAAAAAAAGCACAAGTACTTTTCAAATGCTTCCCACGAGCCATTAAAGGAGGAAAGAAACAACTCAGCAGGAGTTGGCACAAATAGTCCTGATATTCTAACCCTTCTAACCCTTCAGGATTTATAAAAATACATCTTTCTCTCAGGTAGGTATATTTCCCAACATCTAACTATAAACCAACAGCTTGGTCTTAGGAAGTACACCAAAAACCCATCCCAGAGAGGCACTATGACTTGTATTAAATGCTCTTAAGAGTAAGTTCTCTTTCAGTTCTCACAATCCAAGCTCAAACATACTGTCCCACTTAATGTGAAGTACTTCTTATTCTTTACAGTATTCTGCCATGGAAAGAAAATGAATGGCTGAAAAAAATGGCTTTGCTTTATAATGAAATCACAAATCATAAAATGCTGTAAAGCTAGTTGTCACAGTAAATATTTTTTTAAATAAATATTGTGTAGGTCAATACGTCTAAAGATAAATCTAGAAAAAGATATTCAAATTAGGAAATTGTGGACTAAAAGCAGTAATTCTTCCAGAATATGAAAATCTTGGACTCTGGAAAGATACTGTTTTTATATCATATAGTGTTTTTCCAGTGACTTCCTGCACACTTCTTCTAATAAACAAGTTATTATTTCATAAGTTTCATTGTTCCTTACCATTAATTTCTTGCTAATTTTCTCCAGTGTAAGTATTAAAAGTCTTCTTAGAAGTAAAAAGTTTTTGGCAAGCTGAAATCACCTCTCATTTTTACTTTTATCTACATATTTGTTTCATAGTTGTGGTTGAGAGCTTATTGAATACTTCACTGAGTTTGTATAAGCATTTCAAGTTTTGTTTCTGCCTTGAATATACCAATTTACATCACTTTCATTCTTACTGACTGATCAGAGATTCCTGTCATGTCTTACTAGTGTTTTAGGATATTTGGTTCTGCTGCCTTATTTGTAATAGCTCCTTTATCAACATTTTTATGTGTAGCTCAGTTTTCTCTTCTCATGCCCTTATTTATTTATATGATTGAAGAACTTTCACTACTTGTTTTAATTTTCTTTCCAAGTTTCAACTCAACTAGGCTTTTGTCCATTCTTGTTTTATTTTTGCCCTTTTTGACCTCTGAGACAGAGCTCTCCGTGCTGATCAATCCCTCTTTTTATTCCTTTTATGTTCTTTATTCACTCTTCATATCCTATGTGAGGTGTTTCTTCCTCCAGAAAAGTCTGTAGCTCTTTCCTGCTAAGACTTTTTTTTTTTCCTACTCTTGCTTGCAATACAAACTTCAGATAGTGTTTGCACCTTTGACTTAACTCCATTCTGCCTATGGACTTAAGTTCATAGGTTCAAATCCTTGAATTATCCGGTTCAGTAAACGCTGATAACTAATTTCTTAGTTTCCTGAAGTTTGCTCTTCTAAAACCCCAGACTTCAGCCATATATTCATTTTTGTTTGTGTTGCAATTTAAAGTGAACTGGATCAGCTCATTATACTCAGTATAAGCTCATTTTTTACAACAAGCCCCTGTACTTCTCCTCCCTTCTGCTTACTTAAAGTAACTCTAAAGTAGCACCAGCACCTTTGCCACTTCATAAACTGTTTTACATAAATTTGTCAACTGATGCATTCAAAAATATTTAAGACCTGCTGATACGTATGGGAGCATTTCTTTTCATATGGATGTCAGAAAATTAAAGTCTCCTGCATCCATGTACTTTTCTTTTCTTTTCTTTTCTTTTCTTTTCTTTTCTTTTCTTTTCTTTTCTTTTCTTTTCTTTTCTTTTCTTTTCCTTTTCTTTTCTTTTCTTTTCTTTTCTTTTCTTTTCTTTTCTTTTCTTTTCTTTTCTTTTCTTTTCTTTTCTTTTCTTTTCTTTTCTTTTCTTTTCTTTTCTTTTCTTTTCTTTTCTTTTCTTTTCTTTTCTTTTCTTTTCTTTTTTCCCTTTCCTTTCCTTTCCTTTCCTTTCCTTTCCTTTCCTTTCCTTTCCTTTCCTTTCCTTTCCTTTCCTTTCCTTTCCTTTCCTTTCCTTTCCTTTCCTTTCCTTTCCTTTCCTTTCCTTTCCTTTCCTTTCCTTTCCTTTCCTTTCCTTTCCTTTCCTTTCCTTTCCTTTCCTTTCCTTTCCTTTCCTTCCCTTCCCTTCCCTTCCCTTCCCTTCCCTTCCCTTCCCTTCCCTTCCCTTCCCTTCCCTTCCCTTCCCTTCCCTTCCCTTCCCTTCCCTTCCCTTCCCTTCCCTTCCCTTCCCTTCCCTTCCCTTCCCTTCCCTTCCCTTCCCTTCCCTTCCCTTCCCTCCCCTCCCCTCCCCTCCCCGAACCTCCCCGAACCTCCCCGAACCTCCCCTCCCCGAACCTCCCCTCCCCGAACCTCCCCGAACCTCTCCTCTCCTTTCACTTTTCCTTTCACTTTTCCTTTCCTTTCTCTTTTTCTTTCCTTTCCTTTCTCTTTTCCTTTCTCTTTTCCTTTCTTTTCTCTTTTTCTTTCCTTTCTCTTTTCCTTTCTCTTTTCCTTTCTCTCTCTTTCTCTCTTTTTTTCTCCCTTTCTTTTCCTCTTTCTTTATTTTTTCATTCTTACAGAGACCACTACTGCAATCAAATCCTGGGTGTTGGGGACTAGAGGAAGGTCCCATTAGTGTGTTTCCTAAATATACCTATCCAGAGTGACTTCTGGATTGAGGGATTCTGTTTCATAACTGTGGAGGGGGAAAAAAATGTCAATAACTATGTTAAGATTTTTTGTTTGTTTGTTTCTAACATATTTCTCCCTTTCTTTCTGTCCTGAAATTGAAATCTCTATTACTCTAATTTATTGTCTAACCTGCTTGAATTATTAGATAGGCATTTTAGTTGTTTGAGTTCAGCTTTAACATAGTCCTCAATCAGAACTACTGCAATCTAACTTCTGAAATACCCTACCTATTACTTACATCTTAGTTTTGTTTTTGTTTTTAAAATCCATATGATTTTATTTTCCTCCATTCATATATATATATTTCTCATGTTCTCATGTATTTCAGAATTTGTAGGACTTCACTGACTACTTTCTAGGTTAAAATTCCATATTTGTTCAAGTTAGCATGAATCCTAAAATGTTGCTAGGCTATGTAAGCAAACTCTGTTATTTGAGAAGAGTAACCTCTCTCAGAGTATTAAAATTCCTGAAACGTTCCTGTTAGGACCAGTCCCTGTAGTACATGTCAGTCCTCACAGACTTTACTGCATTTTCTCTCTTTCTTGAAGAAATAGTGTAATTTCCTGAAATTCCATTTCCCATCAAGTCTTCTTTTTATATCCTATGCATAATCAGTCTCAGTTCACATGAGAGAGAATTTGATGGTACCATTTATTCTTCCAGTAAGAAGGATAATAGGTATCTTCTCCTTACTACAAAAAGCAGCAATATGAGTCTTGCATTCTTTTTCAAAGACAAATCTAGATTGTGTGATTCTTTTCAAATTAAGCAGTCTGAAGGAATCCGAAAGGGAAGAATGAATGTTACTGTTAACATTTGTGTGAATTAATATTTCAGAGAAGTAATTTCAGAAACACCATTTTGATATTGTGTTTAAATTGACTGATGAGGCCATGTCTGTCATTTTTGGATTTCAGGTTACAAATATATTTCATAAAAGCATAATGTCATCTAAAATTACTAAACCAAAAATAGTCTCAGATTCTGAAGAACTTCAACCCATGTAGACATGTCTATATTATCCTGAAGAAATTAACAAAATGATAAAATGTTATGTTGTATAAATTTTTTACAAAGTCATATCTGTGCTTCTAGCTCAGAACTGAGAGAGCTCTATAAATCTAATGGAACACAGAGTTCGGAATTAAACATTGTCATTAGTTGGCCATTTTACATAAAGTTGAGTAATGCACAAAACCCTCAAAGTACTCCTAAAATCAATAATTTAGAACTAAGTTGGAATTTAAAATGCTCATGTTCCCTTGATATAAACACTCCTGTGGAATCAAATTCAGTTAAAATGTATAAGTCGTCAAGATATGCAAATGTAATCTGTGTATGTAAATGCAAAAGCAATGATCAGGATGATACAGATCTGCAGCATGGCTGCCTTTGCTTGAAACCTTTTTTAAAGGCCTATTAATTAAAACTACAAGAAACTTCACAATATGAAGTTTGTTAAAAAGACCATGATATTATCCAAAAATGCCCTCCGCATTTGAATATTTAGTTATGTTCATGCTAGTTAATATTCTAATCATTAATGGCAAAGCACATAGAAAATGGAAAGAAAAACTCCACCAACTTCCTGCCTGCAAAAGTTTTAGTTGTGTTTGTTTAAAATGATTTTCTCAAAGGAGAGTCATGTCTCAGGAAAATAATTCTACAGTTTTCATAGCTTTTTAATCAGATGTGGTAGATACTTGATTTGCTGATAATATGGCCAGATTTTGACTCTCTGAAAGAGTTACTGGGAATTGTGAGAATTTTATAAAAAATTTTAATCTATTAGACAACAAAATTCAGTGCACGGGTATTTTATGAGGTAAATTCTAAAAACGCCCTAAATTATGTTAGATCCAACATAAATCAAACATTTAGCAATCTATACAGATATTAATCTTTAAACCTGATCTTTAAAATCAGTATTTTTTTCTATTGATTAAAAATAACAAACAAACAAACAAAACACAACCAAAAATGTCAAACCAAACAAGGTTTTGCTTCATTTTATGGTTAGATTCACAGCTGGCTATGCACAACTGCCATTTAGAGTTCTTTTTCTCATGGAAGCTTTAGTATTTTTTTAAAAAACATAGATTGCCTTCAATACTTTGTCCAGAAAGATGATATAAGTTGGCATATTCACATTTACTGTGTACAAATCTAGAGCCTAGAACTTTGAACCTGCCTTCTGTCCCAAATTGATATTTAAATGTTTATACAGAAAAAAAATCCAATAAGAGAAAGTGAGGCATAACTGAGTTAGAAGTAGAACCTCATGTGAATGCATCTAATGAGCAACCTCAAAAAATTGCCAATGTGGTCTATATTCAAACACAGAAAAATATAACACATTATTCTGCTTTGTAGCTGAGGCAGTGTAACACTGAGAAATTAAAGGCTGAATCCATCAAAGATTTTAGATGTTGTACTGTCTACTGATTTTTAGAACAGCCTGCTTAACCCACTCCATGCATCTTCATCAGGTAGATAAAACGAAGGCTGGGCTGCTGAGACCTGTAATAGGGAAAAAAGTTCTGGATATATTCAGAAGCAGAACTTAGATATTTGGGAAATATTTGTGGTTAACTTACTAGACTTTATAAGGATTTGTATTTTGAATTTATTTTTCGAAATTATTTTTCTTATTTCCACAAGAAAATGACTATATTTCTTTGTGGATTTGAACCTAATAAACTTTTCCAGGGTCAGACAGGGCCTTTGAAGTAAAGCTGTCAAAAAGCTAGGAATCTCTTGGATCCAAGATCAATGCATTACCCACAATATTGGCTACTCTCATTAGAAATCAGACTCAGATATTGTGTCCTGCAAGTTGTCTTAATTGCCACTATTGATTACATAAACATTAAGCATGGAGTACACTCTTATAATTGTGTGCAACATCTGCAATTTTTGATGTTCATTTGCAGGTCATCACATTGTGCAAGATTTTCTGATAGTACTTAACTTCCCCATATTTCTGTTAAAAAAAGAAATAAAAAAACCCCAGTCAAAATCCAGCCTTCACTGTGCTAGAAACTTTACAAAGTCATTAGTGTCTACCCGACACTACCTGCTAAATATTCCTGTATGTCAACAAACACCTTTCTTTCTGATTATTTCTTGGAATATTACCTGTTTCACTAGATCGAGTGAAATAAATTGATATACTTCTTAATTTATATCATTATGACTGAGGATAATCTTGTAAGTGAAACTTAAATAATTAACTCTAGAAAAAAACCTTACAATAA
Organism: Prinia subflava; assembly: GCF_021018805.1. Taxonomy (NCBI): domain Eukaryota; kingdom Metazoa; phylum Chordata; class Aves; order Passeriformes; family Cisticolidae; genus Prinia; species Prinia subflava. The sequence continues at coordinate 54,415,762 of NC_086249.1, forward strand.
ACTTTTCAATTTTAAATTTGCTGGGGCTTTATTAAAAATAGGCTCTTCTACTGATTAAGTTCTGAAGAACTGAAGCATTTCAGTCAGATTCAGTATTTCCTTTTCATTCCACTTCTTTTCTTTAAATCCCTCCTACTCTCAATATGTTCTGAAATTGTTATACCAAGGCCTGCTTGATGTCAACTTTATTCATTTTACAGCAGCCTTGCAATGTGAATGTCAGTGTTGTTCTGGCTATTTTTATTGAAAAGAATTCCCATACTTTAAAAACTCGTGGCTAGTAAACAGCAAATCAGGACTTTCTCACACATAGAACAGAACTGATAATGAAGCGTTCTGACTAATGAGGTATTTTAAGACACATTTTTCAGGAAATACATTGTTTTTTCTTTATGTGGTCTGTCAATGATGTAAGCTATGTAAATGTGTATGAATGGAATCATAAATCTGTCCCTGATAAAATAGGGGCTTTTGATCTTCAAACAATCAAACTTGATATGACTATAGTATCTCTGAAGTTCTTCATCCTGAGGGAACCATAGGAGAATATCTTGACAGTGCTGAGAGTCTTTACTGACTTAATAAATAAGAAATTCAGAAACTGGGTGTTTCTATTAGTTTGAAAACAGTCTTTTACAGTTTCATATGCTTAGCCTCCCATACCAGTCCAGATCTTAAAGAGTGCAAAGCTTATTCAGAGGCCTCCTTTCCCTATCACATTTCTTTCACCCAGAATTAAGGGGTTTTTTACTTGGAAATGGAAGAAAGTTCTTCATTTGTTAGTCATATACATAGATCATTATGGACTGTGGGGAAATCTCTTCATTGTCTCCAAAAAACTCTAAATGAATCCTACTACAGAGATTTCTGAAGACAGAGTCCTAATTGTGTTTATTAATAGAAATCCTGTGTCTTAATGAATTTTGTGAATGCTATGACACCCCATTATTTGGAAATTTGTCACTGAGAATCTAATCCAAAGGGATTTTAGATAACTGCTAAACCATATCAAAATACAGGCCAGCAGTTTCAACATGCACAATCTGCTATTTTTTCCCGTATACTCAGTTTTGTGTCCTGACAGGTCATTCCTTTGTGGATTAGTTAGCAACCTTCTCAGGAGAACATTTTGACACAAATTAAGTATATACTTTTACTTGAAGCCAATAGAGCTATTTATTTACTCATTCAATGCGAGATTCTGCACTAAGCCTAAATAGATCGGCAGTTTCTAGACATTTCTTGTTTTGTGACATCAGATGCAGCTGACATCTTTTTACTGATCACTTAGTGCAAATGGCATTCTGCCACAACTCCTAAACCTAGATAAACTAGGATGCTAACTCCTGGATGCTTTGGGGATAAAATGAGGCTTTTAAAGCTGTAAGCAATTAACTGAAATGTTTATAAAAGAAAAAAAAAAGTAAGTGTGCTGAACTTTTTTTAACTGAAGTATTTACATTTTCTAACTGACAAAGCTCTTTAATACATTTTTGTGTGTGTGGGTGTACCAGCTGTTCTATATGTAAAGTAATACTAAGAGTTTTTTGCGGCTGTTAACCATTACAGAAATTCTTTCTCAAAAGGAACTGTGCCTTATGGTATAAAGTCTGTCTATCAGAAAGTTTACTTTTTAATACATAGTGTAATTTTTCACACTATCTAACTTCAAGTGCTTCATTTGCATGCCTAATTTAGAAAACAATCTCCTCCAGAGAATTCAGGTCTCTCAAGCTTACCCCTGACCACTTAAGCCCCACACTTGATAGGAATGATCCATTAACTACAATAGGCTGTGAGAGGAGCTAAGTGGGTAGATAGGAGTATCTCAGCTTTATGTAAATCTTAATATAGTGCATATATATATATACATGCCATCATTGGAAGACTTTTTGTTAATGTTTGTAAGTAATCAAAGCATCATAATAAAGAAAACTGTAATTGTGCAATATAACATGCCAAAAAAAAAAAAAAAGAGTGGGCTTGAGAGGAATCCTATGTAGGCCCTTCTGACTTAAAAACACAGAGGAAAAATCTCGTAACATCAGGAATTTGTTTAAGAGACCTTAAAGATTGGGTATGTATTGCCCTTATGTACTACCAGAGTTTTCAATCCTCTTTAAAGAGTGCAATCTGTATTTCCATTGTCCATTTAAAAAAAAAAATGTTACTGACAAGAAACAAACAAATACTAATTGAACATATTAGTTATAGTTTTTTCCTTTTCCTTTGTGGAGTAAAATTTTTCGATTAACTGTGTGTTTAGCATTATTGCTTTGAGAATTTAACTGATAATAGCAACAAAAAGTGTGTAGAACGAGTGGCTGTATAATTTGTTATAGCAGTCAAGCACTCCTAGGCGTTCAGTAGCACGTCTCAATTGCAGTGTTATGTCAAATGCTGTGTTCTTTTGACCTCCAGAATAATGTGTCTAGGTGTGCTATAAATATTAATAGCCCCTTTAGTTTCCTGTGTAATTATTTGAATCTTGAATGGATACACAGTAAAGGGCTGATGAAAATATTGGGGAACAATAAAGACATAGTACAAATTATTTTAATTATAAAACAAATTTAGTTTATTCCAATTATAATCTCAGAGCTATTAGCAATGGAGTCTCTGACTCATTCACCATGCTATATTATCTGCAAAAGTCCTGGATCTATCCAGAATGCTTAGAAGGCTGATGTAAAGGGATGATGAAAAGTAGTGCACCTTTATTTAAGCTAAAAGCCTCACTGACACAGCTAACAGTGAGATCTTTCTTTCCTCAGATTGCCTGAAGATGAGGGATAGCTAGGTATACCAAAGGGTTTGGGTTCTTCTGTGCTAAAGGGAAAAATGAAAGGATGGCATCTTGCAATTCCCTGAGCTCCTGAAGGCTGGTTTCCTCACTGATGAGCATTGTGATTGTATGGCTTATTCCTCCACTTGGCTCTTGACCTCTTTTCTTTAGCGAAGTTAAAATCAGGAATCTTGTTCTTCTGAAAAAAAGGAGGACTGTGGCAACCAAAGATTGTTCTGGAAACTGCTATCCTAGGAGGATGAAGATTTTATTTAAGTGTAATTTGCTGCATGTAATCATTGATAAATTATGAACTACCTACACTGGGTTTTTATGCTGCTTTGAAGCCACACTTTTAATGTAATTACTCCTAATTCATCTGCATGCAAATAGCAAAAGCATCTTTTTCTTGCTCTTTGCTAAATACAAAATTTGAATACTTGTCCAATTATTTGGGTTTTCCTTTTGGTTTAGATTTTTTTGTATTATAACTGTCAATACATATATTCTGTGAAGGATAGAGCTGTTTGGTAACATTTCTATATTTTTAAAAATCTGTTTTCTTTTCAACTTCGCACATTCATCATCAATCTAACCATAAAAAAGACTGGTTTTTTCCCATTTAATCGAACATATATAACACCTGCAGTCAGCTGAATATATATTGAATTATTTTGAAGATTCTTTCTTTAAATGTTATTTGAGAATGCCAAGCTAAAAGAGAAAAGGCTAAAATTTACTAGAGAACCTTACTCATAAAGTCATGGAATGATTTTCACTGGAAGGGACTTAAAAGATCAATTAGTTCCAATCCCCCTGCCTGGGGCCGGGACATCTTCCTCTAGACCAGGTCGCTCTAAGCCCCATCCAAACTGGACTCAAACACCTCCAAGAATAGGGCATCCAATATTTCTCTGAGCAACCTGTTCTGGTGCCTCATCACCCTCTGATTAGAGGATTTCATATCTTCCTCATATCTAATCTAAATGTACCCTCCTTCAACTTATAGCCATTCTCATTTGCACTATAACTGCATGGCCTTGTTAAAAATTCCTCTCCAGTTCTCCTGCTGACTTCTTTAATATGGGAAGGTTGGTATAAGGTCTCCCTGGAGTCTTCTCCAGACTGAATAATTTCAGTTCTCTCAGCCTGTCTTCATGGGAGAGGTGCTCCAGCCCTCTGATCACCTTCATGGCCTCCTCTGGATTCAGTCTGAAAAGTCCACATCCTTCTTGTATTGGGGGCCCTAGAGTTGGATGTGGTATTCCAGGTGGGGTATCACAAGAGAGGAGCAAAATCCACTACCTCACCCTGCTGGCCATGCTGCTCTTGGTCACAATTGTCTTTCTGTCTGTGAATGCACAATGCCAGCTCATGCTGAGCTTCTAATCAACCAACACTCCCAAGCCCTGTAAAGCTTCCCTCAGTTGGGAAAACATTTTCCCCCCAGCCTGTACTTGTGCTTGGGGTTGCCCTGACCCAGGTCCAGGATCACTGTATCCTCGAATCCTGGAACACCATGAGTTAAAACGAACCCACAAAGATCCTCAAAGGCAGATTCCTGACCCTGCACAGAACAGCCCCAGGAATCACACCATGTACCTGAGAGCACTATCCAAACTCTTCATGAACTCTGTCAGGCTTTGTGCTGGGACTACTTCCCTGGGGAGCCTGTTCCAGTGCCCAACCACTAATAGCCAGTCTAAATCTCCTTAACCTACCCTAAACAGCTTCCTACTGTTCCCTCAGGTCCTGACATTTGAATCACCAGAGAGAAGAGATGATCTTGAACTTGGCCTCATTGAACTTCATGAGGTTTACACAGGCTCCCCTCTCAACCCTGTGAAGATCCCTCTGGATAGCATTCCTTTCTTCCAGCATCTCAGCTGCACCACATAGCTTCTTGTATTACTTATGTGCCGAAAACAACAGCAACAACAAAACCAAACCAAACAAACAAAAAACCCGACAGCCAAACTCCAAAACTCTATAGAGCACAGAAAAACATGTTATTAAACTTTGCAAAAATTAATTTCTTTCTCTGGAATACCACCTGTATTGTTGGGACTCATACATAAAACACTGATAACCAATTTAGTTTGCTAATGGCTGAAACAGAGTTGACCCCCTTCTAGTATTCAGATCTACTGAAGCAATTTCCAGGCTTATATTGATGGTACTATAAGGTTATATTGATTATACTCTACTGATTTAAGATTAAATTTATTAATTTATACCTGCTCATAAGGAAAAAAGAGAGCTGATCAAATATCTTTGGTTAGTTTAGTCATTTTTATCCCCACACTCTAGTTCTAGATATATAGTATGAAAACTAGTGTATTCTCTTACTTAAATGAATCACAGGAATCTGGGTAGTCTCTTTGAGTTGTTTTTTGTCTAACTTTTCCTTTTACAATAAAAGCTAAAAGAAAGCCAGAAATCCTTTCAGAGTTGAAACACCATGACTCAGCTGTCGTTACTCCTTCCGCAGTGCATCATTTCCAAAAAATCTCACAGAAGAGGAGGCTGTGCCCCCTGCCAGACGTTGGTATGAACAGAAAAAGTGGAATAGGCAATGTTAAAGTCAATGCAAACAGAACCTGATAACCTGAAAAGCCAGCTGCTACGCTGACAGCTATATTGCTCCTGATAAAACAAGGGGTCTTTGAAATGAACAATACCTCAAAGCCAAGTGGCACGAACTGGCTCATATTTACAGTGCCAAAGGGCTACCCCCTGTCTCACTTGAGAGCAGATTAATAAATGAGCAGAGTGCTCAAAGTGGGAAAGTGTCCAGTGTCTGAGCTCACCTCCTGCCTTTCTGCCACTGCAGGGTAGATAGTGCGTCTGAAGCCAGAGCCAAAACTGTAAGGAAAGACCAAAGTTCCATATCCTGGCTGGATATCTGTGCCAAGGATTTGAAAAAAAACCCTCAGAACTAATTAAAACAAGATGCAATCCAGACCACTCAGGAATTATATAGTCTCCAGAAAGGGATACATTTTATCAGCATTGGTCAGACAGAAGCTTTAGGAAGGTAATCTGTGTATAAATCTTGCTACAGTACAACTTCCTGACTGGAATATAGGATCTTCCTTGCTCAGTGTTTAGTAGGCTGCCATACACTCAGGCATCAAAATAAGTGAAAAGATGTGTAAAATCCACAGAAACTCATTTACACTGGAAGATTTCTACACTTAAAAAGGATGAGAGAAATTTAGAGGAATGGAAGCTGGATACCACAGTTGCAATAGAAAAGCTAAATGTTTCTGAAGACCTGGTATTGGCTTTTTTAAATGGGTGAATAAGTACCTGCACTGATTATCTCCAACACCTTCCCAATTTTCTGGATCTGATATATAATATAATATGCCTAATTTCATTATTGGGAAGTCCATTAAAATTTTTGGTATTGCAATTTCCTATTGGAAGTTTGAGCTGTAAATTTCTAATTGAGGAGGGATACTCTGAACAACCCTCTCCATCAGATTTAATCTGTTGAATAATGAGGTTATTTACCTCTCTAATGCACTTCATGGTGAGCTTGTGCTGGCTATCTCCTTGTTTGGAGTGTCAGTTTGACTCAGTAGTTAATCTCCATCTCTCAGAACAAGAGGGTTTTGTTTCATACTGTATTAGCTGATAGCCATGATGATATTGCAGACGACTGGTAATGAGGTTCAGTGGTTGGACGTCATGAAGGCGCTATCTTTAGAGTGAGATCTTACACCACATTTTCATTTGCAAGTCTATGATTATTTTTTTCAGACATATGTTAAAAATCCTGTAGCACTTTGGGATTTGGTCAGCTTTCCTTATCTAAATTAATACCGTCACAGACTTAATTAACACCAATATAAATATTCACAGCTGTTTGTATGATAGATCTGAATGTAAAATGCTCTGTTTGCATAAGCTGTTACATTACCACATAAAATTTATTGCTTTCTTAGGGGAATGCAACTTACATAAAAACAACCAAATATAAAATGAAATTAAACAACAGATACTTTTTTTTGTTGCATTATTGTTAGTATAACAGTGCTATCATCTGTGTTAGTGAGAAGCTTTTTCCAAATACAGGAAAAAAATTGATGCAATATTTTTGCTTACTGTACACACATGAAGGGATATTGTTGCAGTTATTATTTAAAATATGGCTTGCAGATTACACCCAGAAGAAATGCAACTCTCTGCTAGTAACTAAATGCTTACTAGTTGTTCTGAAAATACCCTTTTTACAGAAATGTTTTCTACATATTTCCTGTATTTACTTGAAGTTTTCTTTCTTAGAAAAAAATAAAAATCACCAAAATTTACCTTTTTAAAGGGAAAAAAACAACTAGACATAAACACAAGAACAAGACCCAAGCAAGGATAATCACTTTCTAGATTATCTCTAGGACTTAAACAAACAAACAAACACACAAACAAATATATAAAAATTAAATATTAGATTAGATTTTGCCATTATCTCAGGCCTAAAACTTGTAAAATTTCTGGTCATAGCAATATCAACTTCAAGTCTTTCTCAATCAGAAATTGAGGAAAGGTAGTATTTTGGGACAACTTGAGTACAAGGACTTTAGGAAGTAAGGAAGGAACATGTAACAACTCTTGCAATTTAAAAGTAATAGGGAAAAAAGGTACTTTTCATCTGTATTTGCTGGAAAGCTTACCAAAAGGAAAGCAGAGTTAGAAGCATTTAACAAAACAAATCATAACAAAAAAGGAACATTGAGATGGAAAACCTGTACCCTCAGAAGGCAAACCTACATACTAAATCATAGTTTTATCCTTTTTGAGCAAGCTAATACAGCTGTTATAATTCCATTACATTGTTTTTCTCTCAGAAACTTCATACAGTGAATGGATAGTAGCTTACAAATGGACAGAAATTCAGTATTTTTTAATCTTCATTATTAAATGTTATTGTCCTGTACTTACAGCAAATTATTCAAACTTCCTTTCAAAGATGGATTTGTTATATTTATCATGTATCATTGTCATGGACTTTCCTATCATGCTTATGCCTCTGGAATCTGAATGATTCAAGAATTAATTTATCTCCATACACTCCATAGTGAGGGAGAAAATGTCTTAATTGAGGAACTTAGATGGAGACTAAAAAGGTGCACTGATATTTGATGTCAAATTTGATTTTAGAAAATCACCTTCCTAAAGGATTTTGTGTTCATAGTGCAGATCCAATGACTTTAATTGCAACTGGGAATAGTTACTGTTGGTACAAATGAGACTCTAGGGTATCCAAGTGTACACTGATTAAAACAAAACAAAACAAACAAATAAACCAAACCAAACCAAAACCCACCAAAAAAACCTAAACAAAACACAAAATACAGCTCCAAAATAACATTTGCTTTTAAGTCACAGTAAGCTGAAAAAAAAAAAAGTAAAATATGCAGGTAACCACAGAACCCTTTTTGCTTCTCGTGAAAAATTTTTGCTTATACAGCTTAACATATCTTCAGATAATTTGGTAGAAGGTTTAGGGTTTCTTTCATAACTTCATTGCACTGGCTGTAATGCAAGCATATTCTCTTCATAGTAAATGGAATAAAATTCCTGCCAAAAGCATGATTAAACTCAGCATAGGGATGTGGACCTAAAATCATGCCTTTTATGAACAACCTTCTATTATTTTCTTAATTTGTATTTGCCATTTTACTGCTTGATTTTTGACCATTAATAATCTCTCAACATGAATTTTTGATGTGTAACACCCTTTTTTATTAAGAGGCTAATTAAAATCATTACTATAAATTGTGTACTTTGGTACCACAACCAAAAATGTCTCACACTCTGCCACTTGAGTTGATTGAATACCAAGAATGTGTTCTGTAAACCAATACTCACAAGGGAGGTCACCAGCAGCAGATTTCACAGTATTTGCTGTCATTTGCATTCCCTTCAAACATTGGAGGGAATTATATTTAAGAAAGACAGGTTCTGTTTTCCTATTTTCTTCAGATATGCCTACCTAAACTGTTATGCCTCTTATGCCTGTTTCTCAAAACTCTACTTTTATAATCTAAACTTTTATTCCAACTGCATCCTCCTAATACAGAGAGCTCTACCAACCCCTTCTTATATAAATTTACTTTGATGTCTCTTACTACTACTACCACATTTAGTAGTTCCTATTTTTTCTAAATCTGCTCTAGAAGTTCTTATTTTGTTTTCTTTATTCAAGCAATTCTTATTCTTGATGTTTTGCCCTTCATATAATCTGTCTCTCCTACCTTCCTTCATTTGCTTTTTTAGTGACTTCCACTCCTGTACTTATTCCTTGGGTTTCCATCCAGTCATCATAATGACATCTTAATTATGTCTTCCTTCCTTCCTTCCTTGGTTCCTTCCTTCTTCTTCCCCTTCTGCAGGTTCTTGTTTAAGCCTTTTAATAACAGCTCCTTCTAAGGATTGTTGGGTGGTCCCTCTCCTTTCCACTTACCATTTTTGTCTACCCCTTGTCTCTTTTTCATTGCATATATTTATCAGAGTGTCTCTAATGCTTTCTTTTCAGTTACTTAACCTTTCTTTCGCAGGAACTGGTCTCTCTTTCTTTCCCTGCTTCAGACAATGTTGTTCCCATCTTTGACTCTTTGTCTTGTGGCCTGCATGTGTTATTCTAATGATCTGCCCCTGAATCAGTCAAAAAGCTTCCTTTTCTGTGCTGATTGGGTTTTTTCCCAAGATAAGATGCTGAGCTGAGTGGCAGAAGAATGACAGAGTTCAAGTACTTATGTTCCTTTCTAAAGAGTACAATGATAGCTTTGCTCCTAATTTATAAAGGGTACAGCTTTTGAAGCAATTAGTGAAAGGATGGAAGTGCTAATAATTTCAATTTTTTTTAGTTGTAATGCAGATTTTGGAATAAAAGGATAAGCCCCAAGAAAAGCTTGAAAGTTCTCTAGGAATTTTAACCACTGCTTTAATTAATAATAAGCTAAGGCTATCTCACTGATCACAAAAGAAATGCACATATCAAAACCAACCTTGAAATAAGGTTTCACAGTGATTCTTTTGTGACACAGGGGATATATATTAGATTCATGTCAGAGGCAAAACATATTTTGTCAAGAGAAGGGCCATTCTGCATGACATCATATTATTTTACTCAGTATGAATAACCATACTATCACAATTACTGCACGATGAAACAGCCAAGCAAAACTTGTACTACGTTGAGAGAAAAGGAAAAAGAGCATTATTTGGTTTTGTCCTACAGATGCGCTTTTCTATCCCACAGCTTGCCCTGCATATATTTGATTATAAAAATAAGTCGATATGCCTAATATCAGCTTGAAGGAAATCTTAGGAAATAGATACACAGACACTGTGCCTTCGTTCATTTCTTTCTCCTCATTGTTGCATCTGCTTGATTTATTTCTCACAGAGAAACTCATATTAAGAATTCAATAATCAGACTTTTTCCCCTGTAGGCAACATATACAGCATCATGATCATAGTTTATGAGCATCATCTCACTTCATTTTAGCCACCTAAATGTTAGCGGCCAGTTTAGCCAGGTGTCTAATGTATATGGTAATAACTTTGTTGCTGAGGAGGAAAAATATATCCCTCCAGAAAAATTTTCAACCCAACTGTGTCAGATGTCAACTGTCTTCTACCTTAGGAGAGAGTTACATCTCTCTGCTGGCATAATGGGCATGAAAATTCATCTCTGGGATAAAATTTATAGTGGAAATGAGGTTTCTCCATAGGAAAGAGTTGAGAGAATCATATTAACTATACAAATAACCACACCTACATTCTAACCGTGTAAATGACTGTAACAAGAAGGTGGCAATGTACTTTATGTCCTTTTTACTGTAGGCAGAGACACAAGCATCATTTATAACGTTTAGTTTAATGTAGATACTTACCTACTGCAGATTAGAAAAAGGACATCATATGGTATTAGAAATCAAATATTTCAGTTCATACTAATCTGTCTAAACTTTATAAACCTGGGTATGAGCTCCTGGCTCTCATTACATCAGGTGTTCTGAGTTTCACTGGTGACTTCAGGGAACAGATTTTACAGATAAGATCTTTATATCCTACACAAACTATGTTCTCTCTGACCAAGGCTTTGCAACAAGAATGTGTGAATTATTTAGCTCTCCTCTCTTTTCTAAATAAGGTAACAAATTATTTTTCCCCTCTTGTGTTTGAAACAGTTAATGCCGGTAACCAATACCTGAGGTGCAACTTTAGAAGTGGTTCAGCAACACATTTAGTATCAGTTGTGATGTTGACATGTGTAGAATCCCTTAGAGTTAACAGAAGCTGTTAATTATACTATAGTAGCTGTTACTTATTGAGTAAACAAACTTCAGTAAACTATAAGACTTTCCAGGCTCATTAAGGATCTTAAAAAAAAAAAAAAAAAAAGAGTGTTGACTGTTTTGAAAGGTACATTGACTTTATAAATCTTTTAGCTATAAGACACATCAATCTTTAAACTGCAAGGCATCAATGTAATTAACTCATATTTTTAAGACATATACATTTAAATGCATGCAAAGGATTTATCTTTTATTTTAAAGACCGAGTCTTTTGGAAAATTTAGAATCTGAGTTTGGAAATTACTTTAAATCTAAGAACAAAAATAAAAATATAAACAAAAGCAAGGGAGATATAAGTAGTTACATGTGTAATTTTTGGAACTGAAGTAATTTTGAATGTGACATATGCTTAGACAGTCTACCTTATTTCAAAAATATTTCTGTACTAACAATCTGTCACCGAATCCACCCAATGTGCTTATACTTCACAGTAAATTCTGCTGTTGCCTGGGGCCTATTAATAAGGCAAACACCCTGGGGTTTTGAACAGGTGATCTACCAAAGAAGGCAAGAGGACCCACCCTGTGGGAAGATACCCATTTTACTCATATTAAAATAATGTAACTAACTCAGTATAAACCTTAGCAATATCTCAGTCTAGGGACCATTAGGAAATGGAAATAATTTCACCTCTTAAAATACATGATTGGAGGTAACATGCAATATTAATATTTTCTGTTTCTTAATCTTCCTTTCTGTTTCTTAATCTTCAAGGTATTTCATTCTGGTGATAAAAAACATTTCATTTTAGAAGTGGATAGTCCTCTCAAATGCAGGGCTTATGTGTCTTGCTAGTATCTTAATTACATCTTATGTTTGAATATCAAATATATTTTTCTGATTATCTGGAACTCATATTGAAAAGGTCATTAAGCACACATATGTAATTAATAGTTGTATATTCCTGTGATATTTTTCAAGCATTAATGTTCATGTATAGAAATTGGGACATATAAATTAGTTTATTTGAAATCCATGCTGTTGTTTATCATAAGAATACAATGAAAAAAACCAAAATGGCATTTCAAACTCTGAAGAAGGATATTCAAGATTAATAAAATCTACTTATACGTACAAAGTGTGCCTCTAACTGATGATTTTAATTTATTGTCTCAGTGTAGCCCTCTCCTTCAGTACGTGAGCTGTGAGCTGGAAAAAACAAAATTGGAACTGGAGTAAATTTCAGATAGTCATAGCTGTGAACCTGTGTGAATAGAAAATGTTTCTTCATATGACTCTAGAGAAACTGCTACATACTCTCAAAGTGAAAACCAAAGTCATAATTGAACCTGAGGGCAATATCTATAGAAACAGACAAAATGCATCAGGGGATACATGCAGTCCATAGTATGCAATTAACTCCTCTTTTTTTTCCCCCCCGTATTTGGTATGCTCCCTAGATCAGCTACAGTTAGTCCAAAACAGATTTCCCCTGTCTATTGCTATTTATGATCAGAGAGATAGCACAGTTGAGGGAATATTCAAGGGGACTTTGGGGATAAAGCACTCTTTCTGAAGAGAACAGAGTTTTGGGCATGTGAACACAGGCTGTGTCACATCACTTACCTCGAGGACCAATGAACAAGGCCTTGTTATTGTTCAATATTCGATAGCATAAGAAGGATCCAAACTTGTTGAGGAGTGTTCAGAAGAGAGCCATAAAGATGACCAGAAGGCTGGAACACCTCTCCTGAGAATACAGATTAAAAAAGTTCTGAAGAAAACATGAAGTACTGGTGGGTATAGTAGATGATACACAAAAAGATAATAGATCTACTACTATTAAAGCAGTGCTAACACTGTTTAATAGTGTTAGCACTCTTAAAATCTCACAGTTTCTTTCCCCTTCAAAACTTTAGCACTACACTAGAACACTAAGAAAAACTATTATCAAATACTAGTGTTACAATCCCTTTTTCTTGCTCTGAAGATCTCTGGACAGATTTGAAGCATATCCAGATTATTAAAATTGCACATTTTGTGAGGATCAACTGAAAGAATCACACTTCAAACAACAGAGTTGACGGGACCTAATAGCAGCCCTACAATACTTTGAAGTAGGTTGATGGGAAGATGAAGCCAGGGTCTACTGAGGTGCACAACAGTACAAAGAGGGAAAAAAGATATGTAAATTCAGACAAGTGTGGTTCTGAATAGGTATAAAGAAAATAAAACACTGCTAGGATAATTAAGCATACAAATAGGTTGCCCAGAGAGGTTGTGAAGTCTCTGTTCTTTGAAGTCTTCAAGGCTTGATGGTAGAAGAGCTTTGCAAAAGGTGGTCTGAATTCAGCATTGACCTTTTTCTGAGCAGGAGGTAAAACTGCCTGACCAGCTGAGATTCCTTTCAGACTGAGTGATTCCTTGATTATTTAAAAGCAAAAAAATGAAACCAAAACAAACAAACAAACAAGGTAAAAAACTCCAAAACAAAAAAAAAACCAAACAACCCAACCACACATTAAAAAACCCCAAAACACTCCATGCCCACAAAAAAAAAAATCCCAGAGAAGTAATAATATCCTGTTTGAAGAATTTTTGACACTACCAAAATAACAACTTTTTCATAATAAAGAAGCATTAAAATAGTACTACAGGAGATGTCCTTTTTGCTGTCTAACCCTGTTCTAACAGGCAATGTTGAAATGTTATCATAAAATGATAACTTTCCATATGGATGCAATTTTGCTATCCTGGCATATTTCTCTTGGTACTCTCTCCCAGACATGGATTCAACTGAAGATTTTTTGACAGTACTGAAGAGCATATGAAGCTGGATCTAAAGGTGATGTAAGAATTTATTTGAATTGAACATGTAAAACGTAACTGGAGTTTTTTCAAAGTAGAAGAAACAAGCAAACTAAAAAGTAAGTATCCTTGAACTTAAGTGGGTGAACAACTTTCTTGGAGCAGGTATCTCCCAACAATATTTACTGACTAAAACGTCAAAGGGGTATTCTGCCTAGGGGAAATCTGGCATCTGAGACAGCATAGAAGGGTTAAAATAAGTGCTGTTCATTAAAAAACATTAGGACATACTTGAAGCTATCCTAAGAAATGTTGATTTATTTTGAGTTTCAGGAAGTAACATGAAATTCAAGGGTCTTTGCAACCTTTCTTTCTGTACATGTGGTATGAATTGTGACAGAATCATAGTCTGGATGTGGCTAGCAAAGACCTCTGGAAACTACCTAATCAATCTGTCTTTCAAGGGCAAGGGCCTTACCCAGCTGAGTTTTGAATATCTCCAGGGATATACTCCACAGTCTTCTTGGGAAACTTATTCCAGTGTTATACCAAGTCACAGAAAAAAAAATTTCTCTTATGATGAAATTAATTTTCTTGTATTTCAATTTGTGTCTCTTGACTCACTTTCTGTCTCTGGGTACCACTGGAAGACTCTGTCTCTATCTTCTTTACTTTTGCCTATCAGAAATTTATGCAGATGGATAAAATTCTCTTGAGCTCTCTTTTCTCAAAGCTGGAAAGTCCCAACTCTCTATGCCTCTCCCTTTTACTGTCCTGAAGTCCTTGCTGTGCATAAATTTCCTGAAAAATTAAAATTCTCTGCCTTGCTAACAGCAACAAAATGTATTAGGAGTAACAAGTTGACATTCCTCTAAAATTAGTTCAAGTCCAAAATATCACAGTCACATAGATTGGAGAAGCATTGTTTCTGTTCCAGTAACCCTCCTTCAATTTCTCCCACCCTGAATATATTGTTCTTCATCTACAAAATCTACAGTAATTCATCCAAAATTATTTCTTCTACTGCTGAGACTATACATAAGAAAAAGTATTGCAGACTTCTGATTGATAAAAGCAGAAAAGATTTAAATATGGTGGCGTTTTATCTTACATATATTAGCTTTCATAGAGTAATTAACCACTAGAAATGTAATTAGGAAATACTGATAATTCTATGAGCTTTTAGTCTATATTGAACTCTGAGAAAGCAAAACTATATAAAACCACCAGGGATTTCACTGTAATGTTGCTTCTTGGAGATATTATATTTTCACATATGATCATTTGCTTTTTAGTACGTTTACCTCCAGGTATCAACTCCATTTTTTTTCCAAAGGAAGCCAAATTAGGAGCTTTCCTTAACAGGGAAAATATGGCCTAACCAAAATGTGTTTTCCAATGATTTTTTCCTAAGTAAAATGTAGTTGAGCAGTTGAACTTAGTTCACATTACCTTCATTACTCCTTAATACAACTAGTGATCTGTCTGCTAAAAATAGATGAAAAATACAGTTAATAAAGAATTTCATATCATAATTTAAGTGCATTTTATTCTAGCTACTAAAAGTGTATATATTTAACTTGCCTCTAAAATTTTGTAATACTAACCTGTCTTTCTAAAAAAAATCTTATCACTGTTACATTCTTTTTCCTTAGAACTTTAAGGCTTACAGTCTATTTTTATAGACTAATGGTTAGTGTCTGCCCTAAAGAGCCAACCCATAGGATAATGATAGGTGTAAGAGTAATCAGGTCTTGTAATAATAGACATGTTTCCATATCAGAACAGAGAAATGAGTTTCTAATATTATTGCTTATTACTGAATACTACTCAGAAAACATTCTATTTATTCCAATTAAAGAAAATTACTACCACTAAGTGGATATTGCACTTATTCATAAGATATTAAATACGAGTCACCAGATGGTGCTGTAACACCTAATTTTATGAAGTCCTTTGTCTGAATAAACAACAGGCTCTCTATTTGGCCACAGGAAAAACTATAATCTTTCTAGTTCAATGATGCACTTCATTTTAGGGAGAGCTCTTACAAGAAACTAAAATATGTGCTTTCTAGCTTGTTTTCATTCATCAATCATATTTGTTGAGATAAGGAAATTTTTTTGTGTTTGGGCTGAGAATACTAAAACAGATGAATTTTCTGCATGCAATGTGTCTCTGTGAGAAAAAAAGTAGGTGGTGTAAAATTAACACCTCAGGAACATAAGGTAAACTGTTAATTTCATTTTCAAGATTGACTATCCCTGCACAGAAGACTAACAGTTTATCCATGATACATAAAAAAAAAAAAAAAAAAAAAAAGAAATCTTTCATCTTTCTTTAGTTATCCAGCAAAGTTAAAATCCTTATTGGAGCACCTTAACACCAGTCTTGGTCAGTTGGAAAAGGAACACTGAAACCCATGATGAATTACGTAGGCTTCAGAATTCATGACATCTGACACGTCACACGCTTTATTCTGTGTACTTAAATTCACACTTAACACAAAGCTCTCTATAATTATCCATTTAACATTCAAGATATTCTCAGTTCAGACACCTGTTGCCCAGTACCATTGCTGCATTGTTATGCCTTTGATTGCTTTGAGCAAAAAGAAAACTTACTTCTTTCAATG
This sequence comes from Prinia subflava, assembly GCF_021018805.1. Lineage (NCBI taxonomy): Eukaryota > Metazoa > Chordata > Aves > Passeriformes > Cisticolidae > Prinia > Prinia subflava. The sequence continues at coordinate 54,432,302 of NC_086249.1, forward strand.
CATGGAAAAAACATTAAGAAAAGGAGCTATGTGACTATATATATATATATATATATATATATATATATATATATATATATGAAACCAAAAGGATAATTGAAAATTCATTCTTCTGTTTTGATTATATTTCCTTGATCTGTATTTTCTATACTTGCTTACTCACTGCTTCACCTTGTACAGAAGAGGCAATGAAAAGCCTCTTTCTATCAGCTGGAAAAGCATAAAATATTTTGTTCACATATGCCAGAAAGTAAAGATGGCATATTCTCCCTAAAACTTGAAACAAGGTCTTCCAAGTTCAGATTCATGCTAAGAATAGACTGCAATAAATATCAAAGCCAGCATGAAAAACACAGGAGAACATATTCAAGAGCTTTTGTTGCAGTAAGTCTTAAAAGTAATGGTACAATAAAACAAGTTCTGGTTATTTTAAAAAGTTTTTCATGATTAGTTAGTTGATCAAATGCACTTCAGAATTTCCAGTTTGATTATTTCTATAATTTCTACAATTTCTATTCACTATTCAGGTCAGAGGATTATACTATTGAGCGGAAGTACTTGAGCAAGAACTTGCAAGAGAAAGAACACTACATAGCTTCATAGCTTATGTTAACAAAAAAAAAAAAAAAAAAAAAAAAAAAAAAAAAAAAAAGAAAATCAAGAAATATTAGACTAAAATATCATTGAGTATTTGACTATGAACAAGTTCTAATCTTTGTGTATATATTACTCTGATTAATTTCAGCCTTTATCTCTAAAAGAAACAAATGCTTTCAAAATACAATTAAATCTAATGTAAAACCTCCAAGACATCTCTTGGTTATTTATTTATTTAAATACCTAATTAAACTAGCACTTAAAACCCATGTATTTTATCATTTGAATTTATCTTGTTTAAGCTTGATATATACTCTAAGGCTGGAACATAACTAGATGACTGTGGCCATTGCATATTATAACAGTTTTTATTATATGTGTTGCTGTAGAATATCAGAGGGAAAAAAAAGGTGACCTAGGTCTCTTCAACTCTCTCAAAGATAAAATAACACCTTTTATTTTATTGCAATGAAACTTGCAAACATTCACTAATAGAGTAATATTACTGAACTTAAGCTAAGCTATGTAAGCTAGGCTATGTATGCCTTAAACAACCTTATTAGCTAATTCTTAAATTAATGACATATAAACGTAGAAGGGAAAAGTAGAAGCTCTACATTCACTTTTATAGATGGGAGATATGATGCCAGCTAAAATTACCTGCAGAGTTCCAGAAACTCAAAGAAGCTCTCTGCAAAGTTAATTATGTTGAAAAAAATAATAATTAGTTTATCTCTGTCATTTTCCCAAGCAGTAATTCTCAAATCCTATTAAACTGCTATTCTCCACTAAAGAGTTTTAAGAAAGATCAGAAATATTTCTCCATGATTATTGTTTTCATGCTTGATTGTTGTATTTATGTCAGGAGCACAGATGCTTTTTGTTAATCAGTAATAAGGTTTAGTTCCATTAGAACTTTCACACCCACTTATCACAAGGCGTAGATGGAATGGCCATCTGTGTAAATCCAAAAACTTTGTTGAGAGAGTCCAAATTATTAATTTATACATTTAAAGGAGTCTATTTTTTAGCCCTTAGCAAATCTATTTAGACCTGTGTTTCATATATGAATGCATTTACATTTTTACTAGTCAGATACTCAAATCATTTGGTTAGATACCATTTAGTCTGAATAAAATTGTGTATGCCAGAGCTCGGAAATCTATTTTCTAACATTATATCAGCTTTCTACAATAAAATCTCATAAGGTCAGAAAATCTCTTTTTTTTTTTAAATTACATTTTCAATCTATAATTATCAGCATGACATTAATATTCTCTTTTCAGATATGATGTTGATAATAGTTTATAGTGAGATCATACAATAGTTTCACCTATGTAGTGGTCCAACAGTAAAACCAGGTAAATGATGCAATTTAGAAAATCCTTGAAGAGATAAATCTTTTTTTTGGTGATGTTTAATGTTTAAGAAATCTAGTGATACAAGAACTTAGAAAATATTATGAAAGGATTTTTCTGCATATGAAAATGTTCTGTTGTACCAATCTCCTAAACACATTGCTGTATGAATATCTTATAACCTATTATAATTGGAACGATTATTTCTAAGCTACATTTGGGAACAATATCTGTCAGAGACCCTATAATTAGTCCGAATATAGAGCCATGAGATTTCAAAATAAAAAACTACAGAAGAAGCAATCACCTAAACTTATCTATCACCTAATTGTCTCCATTAGTATTTTTGAAGCTGGTTCCTCGTGTTTTAATTCACCACTGGAAATCTTGAATTTTTGGATGCCAAATGATTTTTGACACTTAAAAACTTGTTCCTCTAGGATGGGATTCACCTCAGAACATGTCCTAGTGAGTCTAAGCTTAGACTCACTCTTTACTTGAAACACACAGATAAAATGTCCTGTCTTGTTCAAGACAGGCACATTCCTTATCACTAAAGCAAGATGGATATTTCTCACAGTTTGCACAGGTGAGACTTCTCCCATCAGTGTTGTATTTGGAGGCAAGTTGTGTTTAGTACCAGACTTTTTTTTTTTTTTTTTTTTTTAAATTTCTTCAGTCCATCACCTTTGGATAGAGATAACAAAATTTGATTTTTACTGTGAAACAAGAATAGCAGTGATGAACTTGGCACTAAGGAGCTGCAAAGATGCAGCAATACCACGTGTAAACATCCAGAATGAATGTGATCACTTAAAATGGGGAAGTATGACTTGTCATGCTGAATTACTACAAACAGAGCATGATTGATTGATTACACCCTGTCATAAGAGGTTCCCTAGGAGTAAAGGAATTAATTTAGATAAATACAAGGTAATAATACACTTAGGAAAATGTCATATCACTAAGATGTACCAAACTAGTAAGATCTGATTAGGAAATTGATGGCATGCAGATCTCACAGCTCCATGATATTGCACAAAATGTTTTCATTGTATAAATAGGTAGCTCACACAGCAGAAAAAGAAATACAGTCTTAGGAACACTTAACCCTGAAGTAAATTGTAATTATATTAAACTTGAGTAAGGAAAAATACTGCCCTAAAACTTATTATCTCAGATACATTAACGCTTTTCAATATCTACTGAAAAAGTGGACAAAACAAGTTCATAAATTGAGATACAACAGATGCCTGTGGATGATTTAAGTAATAATTTCAGCTTTAAAAATCAGTGAGAAAATCAGCATGAAACAGTCTACAAAGTTAAAGAATGTTTGAGACTCCAGCAGATTTTCTGAATGATTTCCAATTACAGTGTGTACAATTTGACAGAGACATAAGACTGGAGGCCGAACTAGAGAGAGAATTTGACTGCAGATATTAAAAAAATGCCAAATTGGTAACATTTTCAACATTTTTTCTCATATGTCTTAAATCTTCTAAAGATTGCCATTTCTTTTTGGGTAATTGTTCAAAATAGGAGTTCACCTCTCCAAGTCATTTCACCTCTTCACCTCTCTTAATTTGCACCTGAAGTTTTTTTTTATTAGTGTGTTTGTATCATTAAGACACAAAATGAGGACTTCAAGTCGTAAAGCCTCAACCTCTTTTCCAGGCTCAATTTCTGTGTATGCTAATTATACAGATTTAGATGCATAGTGATCCTTCTTGTTTTATAAATCCATCTCACATACTGACAAAATGCACCTCCTTGACTAAGAGTGTCTAGTATCCTTCCAGGCATTACCTAATCCATTTCTTTCATGGCAGCTCCCTGTAATTTCCTCCCCTGCAAATTTAAATTCACTTTAGATGGTACCTGCTTTTCTCAAGTAGCTGAGGCCTGAAAGGTGATGAATAAGCAGAGAGCCATGAGGTGCTTTAGTTTCCATTCCATGTCAAAGGATTTGTGTCTGCCTTAAGAGTGTCTATATCTGGACCAGTTTTGGCATGTGGGGCACACGGTTTTGCTTTCATAATGGTCACAGTAGCCCATGTGGCATTGTATCAAACAAAGAGTGCTCTTGCACCTTTAGCAGAGGATATAGACCACATCCACAGTAGCAGTTGTAGGCTTGCTGGCTATCATAGTTTTGTTCTGGAAAACAAAAGCCTTTTATTTTCAGCAAAGCCTTTATGGAGATACTCTTCTTTATGGGCTGCCATATGTTCTGGGAGTTTATAACTCATGTTTCCAATGTATTTTTCATAAATTCATCTGTGCATATATGGAGAGGAAGATGTAGCAGGCAAGATGAAAGAATAACGTTTAGGCTGGAGCCTGCCTAGCCTTTTATTCTTGAGTTAGCAGTCTAAAATATTTTGCTGGGAAATGTAAAGGTTTTGAACAAAAGTTGCATCACACATAGACGCCTGCTATGTATTTTGGAGTAATTATAATTTATCTAATTAGCTTAGAAGCCTGAGTGAATCAGTCTTAATTAATGTTGCAGCAAATCTGAAATTAGGAATCAAGTCTAAACTAAGCATCTCAGACAGTTGATGGAAGAAGATAGGCACTTTAAGGACATCTCCAATGAAAAGTCTAAAAATGGGCAGATGCTAATACTTTCATACTTCCCCTCAACAACTCACTAGCTGGTAAAGCTGCTTCTTAATTTAGCTGTAGGGAAGCTGCCAGCAGAAAATATTCATGGCACCTCCCTCTTTTTCATAGCTATATTGGGGTAGGAGTCAGTTCAGAATTACTGGTTTACTAGGCTTCCGTGTTGGAGCAATTCCATCAGAGCCAAAGTACGGTTAAATCCCAGTGGGTAAAATTAGTACTGGGATTTGTGAGAACTGAAACAATTTTCAGCCTCTTCTGTATGTTATGTATTTGACCCAAAATGAATGATTTAGGGTGATCTTTCTATCTTCTGACATCCCATTAATGAGGAACAAATCTTGTGTAAGCTTATATGTTCCCACTACATTAAGAACCACTTTGCCATCTCCAGGACATTTTCCTGTACTTTTTTTCTATTAATTTGGTTGTAACTATCTACATTATATCCTATTATTTTAATTTTTGTGACACTAATTGTCATCAGGAAATATGGAATAACTAGTGAAAAACACAAGGATTTGAAATATACACACTAAATTTAAAAAAAGAGGAGGCCATTATATCATATTAAATACTATCTGTTAATTTTGTCTGATTATTCTTACACTGAAGGCAATAACCTTTTTAATACTGTTGTTTATGCTCAGTAAGAAAATCACAGAAGGATAACAGCACTTCAGTAGGACTGACTACGGGGAGGCTGCATGGGCTAGAGCCCTGGACTCCCCAGGGTCAGCCTGCCAGGATCAGTCCTACACTCAGCAAGAAAACCCAGAGGTGGTGTCAACTTGGTGAGAACCATGGCTGGGCAGGACAGAGCTGTGGGGAGGTGGAGACTGGCCCTACTGGGACATCACTGGGGCAGGGTCTGACAGGTCAGGGAACTGAGAAGACCATTGGCAAGATAGGGAGAGCCCAGGGGGACTGTCAGGGACAGTCAGGCCTCTTAGTGCCCTCATGGCCCTGGATTAGATATTCGTGTTATAGAAACCTAAATTATTTTCTACATCTGCACACCTAACATAGATCTGACTTAGTCTACTCTAAAGCATAACAATGAAATAAAAAGGATTACACAGGTGTTCATCCATTTGAAATGTTTTGGGATACTCTCTCTAATCCAATACTGTATTTTCAGGATAGAAAAGTTCTTCTCTAAATCCTTGTATTAAATCTGCTCTACCCATTTAGATTTCTCAAGCCTTTGGGAACCACGTGTGATAAGTCAAACATATTTTTGCATAAAAGAACCAAATTCCTGCAGACTCCCCTGTCCATATTGGCTTCGTCTCTTTTGACTACATGTAAACATGTACCTTATATGTCAATACCTGGGCATTGGTTCAGTTTCTTAAATACAAATATTTAGTGCCATTTGAAAGGATCTATATTATCTTCCATATGGTTTTGGTGACTATAAAACAGGGAGACCATCATCCTTTTTCAGTGGAACAAAAGGTCAAACAATTTGTACCCCATCATTTCAAATGGCTGCTTTTTTCAACTGGTATTAAGGCCTTAAAGTTAGAGATAAAACTGTAATTACATCCATTAGGATATTTTCCTTATTTCACTAAGTGAAGCATCATTCAGCCATTAAAATTCCCAAAACTTTTGGTGTAACTGCAATATAATCTGTTGTTTCCTAACCTGTATATGTGAATATAATTTCTACTTAATTGTTGGAATTTAGACACAGTCTTCAAAGATATCATATTATTTTATCAGGCTGGTTTTCCAGTTGTTTAGGGAAATTTTCACATCTAATCCCATCTTCCTATTACATTGTCCAAATCATTATTAAGTTGCATTGACTGCTTAGTAGACTCCTGAATAACTGGATACTTTCTAGCTATTTGGCAAAGATCATTAGTAATAACAACATATAAAAAGTCCTTGTAAAATCAAGATATGGAAAATCAACAGCTTCCCCCTTATCTACAAGGTTTGCTACCTTGTCAGAATTAGGAAAAACATTTAAAAAGAGGATTATTTGACAGGAGTTGTTGTTGGAATGTTGCTGTTATTTTTCTCCTTGTTATCTCCTGTGTAGTTACAAACATTTCCTTTATTATTTTATGGTACTTTTCTGCAAAATCAAGTTGACCACAGAATCACAAGCTTGGAGGAGACCTTCAAGATCAAGTCAAATCCAGCCCTAACACCTCAACTAAACCATGGCACCAAGTGCCACATCCAGTCTTTTTTTAAACACATCCAGGGATGGTGATTCCACCACCTCCCTGGGTAGACCATTCCAGTACTTTATCACTATGTCTGTAAAAAACTTTTTCTTAGTATCCAACCTATATTTCCCTTGGTGCAGCTTGAGGCTGTGTCCTCTCGTTCTGTCAGCTGCTGCCTGAAGAAAGAGACTGATTCCCATCTGACTACAGCCACCTTTCAGGGAGTTGTAGAGAGTGATAAGGTCACTTCTGAATATCCTTTTCTACAGGTTAAACACCCCCAGCTCCCACAGCCGTTCCTGACAGGGTTTGTGCTCCAAGCCCCTCTCCAGCCTCGTTGCCTCCTCTGGATGAGCTCAAACATCTCAACATCCTTCCTGAACTGAAGGGCCAGAGCAGGACACAGCACTCAATGTCCTTCCCAAACTGAGGGGCACAGACAGAACTGGACATAGCACTCAATGTTCTTCCTAAACTGAGGGGCCCATAGCTGGACACAGCACTCGAGGTGTGACCTCACCAGTGCTGAGCACAGGGGAAGAATGACCTCCCTGCTCCTGCTGGCCCCACCATTCCTGATCCAGGCCAGGATGCCCTTGGCCTTCTTGGCCACCAGGGCACACCCTGACTCATGTTCAGCTGCTGTCACCAGCACCCTCAGGTCCCTTTCTGCCTGGGTGCTGTCCAGCAAAACCATCTCCTGCCTATAGCATTACAGGAGATTATTGTGGCCAAAATGCAGGACTCAGCACCTGGACTTATTAAACTTCATCCCATTGGACTCTGCCCATCCATCCAACCACTCCAGGTCTCTCTGCAGAGCCCTCCCACCTTCCAACAGATCAACACACGCTCCCAGCTCAGTGCCATCTGCAAATTTATTAATGAAAGACTCAATCCCCTCATCCATGTAATCAATAAAAAATATTGAACAGAGCTGGCCCCAGCACAGACCCCTGATGGTCACCACTGGTGCCTGGCCCCCAGCTGGATGCAGCACCCTTCAGCTCCACTCTCTGGGCCCGGCCATGCAGCCAGTTCCTGACCCAGCACAGAGTGCTCCTGTCCAGGCTGTGGGCTGCCAGCTTTTCCAGGAGTGTGCTGTGGGAGACAGTGCCAAAGGCCTTGCTGAAGTCCAGGTACACAACATCCAAAGCCTTGCCTGCATCCACCACGTGGGTCAGCTGGTCATAAAAGGAGATCAGGTTGGTGAAACACGACCCACCCCTCCTAAATCCATGCTGGCTGGGTCTGATATCCTGGCCATCCTGTAAGTGCTGTGTGATAACACGCAATATAAACTGTTCCATAAACTTACCAGGGACTGAGGTCAGGCTAACTGGCCTATAATTTCCAGGATCCTCCTTCACGCCCTTTGTGTGAATGGGAGTCACATTGGCCAGGTTCCAGTCATCTGGAATGTTGCCATGAGGTTTTTTTCTGGGTTGCCGAGCGTTCATGTTGAAGGATAAACGTGCAGTTTCTTGCGCTGGTTAATGTAAACACTGGCCATGTTTTGCTAACTGTCTTTCATTGTTTACGTATTTCTAGGTGGGCGGAGAAAGGTGATTGACAGTTAGCTTGACCAATGTGATGAGGAGGTGGGAATTCCATCCTCCAATCCACAGGCCTCATAGGAAATGTATAAAAGTGGTTTCTGTAATAAACCCGGGTCTTCCTGCCCTGATCTGCTGAACCCAGAACTATGTCCCGAGTCTCTCATTCTGGTCAGGCCCCACGGTGATACTGGAACCTCCACAGTGAGCCAGGACTGTTGGTAAGTGATGGAAAGTGGCTTCACAAGTTCATCTGCCAGCTCCCTCATCACCCTAGATGGATCCTATCTGGGCCCCTAGATTTATGAGCAGCTATGTGGCTCAGCAGTTCTCTGACTGCCTCCTCCTGGATATCAGGGGAACCATTCTGCTCTCTGACATGATCTACCAGCCCAGGAGGACAGTTGTCCTGAGGACAAGTCTCTTCCCACTAAAGATTGAGGCAAAGAAGGCATTAAGCATTTCCACCTTCTCCTCATCTGCAGTTACTAAGTTCTCACCCACATCCAATAGAGAAGAAAGGTGGGACTTACCCTTCCTCATGTTGTTAATATATTTGTAAAAACATTTTTTATTATTCTTTACAAAACTTGCCAAATTAAGTTCAAACTGAGCTTTGACCTCTCTAACTTTTTTCCTACATGCCCTAGCAACCCCCTTAAATACTTCCTGAAAGACCTGACCCTCCTTCCAAAGATGATACATCCTCCTTTTATTCCTAAGTTCCTCCAAAACCTCGTTGCCCATCCAGGCTGGACGTTTCCCTCATCAACTCATCTTTTGGCACACAGGGACAGTCTGGTCCTGTGCCCTTAAGATCTCTGTTTTGAAGCATGCTCATCTTTCCTGGACTCCTGTGTTTTTAAGGGCTACTTCCCAAGGAACTCTCTGAATAAGTCTCCTAAATAGGCCAAAATCTGCCCTCTGGAAGTTCAGTGTAGAAGTTTTATTGGTGTTCCTTTTCATTTCACCAAATATTGAGAACTGTATAATTTCATGGTCACTGTGCCCCAAGAAGCCTTCACCACATTCCCCACCAGCCCATCTCTATTTGCAAACAGGTCTAACACAGTCCTCCCCCTGCTGGGCTCACTCACCAGCTGCAACACAACGTTGTCCTCCATGCACTCTAAGAACTTCCTGGACTGCCTCTTTTCTGCTGGAGTAAGTTCCCTGCAGATGTCTGGTAGGTTAAAGTCACCTACAAGACAAGGGCTGGTGATCCTGAAACATTTTCCTGCTGGTTATAGAATAAGTTCTCCATATCTTCTTCCTGATTGAGTGGATGATAGCAGACTCCCAATAGGACATCAGCCTTATTGGCCTTCCCCTTAATTCTTACCCATAGGTGTTCGACTTCATCGTCATTAATTTCAATATCTATGGCATCAAAAACCACCCTAACATGAAGGTCCACTCCTCCACCTTTTCTCTCTTTCCTGTCTCTTCTGAAGAGCTTGAGGCCATCCAGTGCAGTGTTCCAGCTGTGAGAGTCGTCCCCCATGTTTCCATGAATACATCATAGCTTTACTGCTATACCATGGCCTCCAGCTCTTCTTGTTTGTTACCCAGCTGGTCAGCATCTTTTCTTTTCTCACTTATTTCCCCATTCTTTACCATTTTAAGACAAACACCTTGTCTTCTTGTTTTGGTTTTTTTTTTTGTTCTTAGTCTTGAGGACTTCATCCATTTTTTGTAGTTCTAAAAGACAAATGCTAACAGTGTATCTCTAAAGCAGACATTCAGCAAATGCCCTTAAGTGTTATGATTCATAGGGTCTCATTACCTAAGACATAGAAACCTTCCTCCTGGAATGAAATCCATAGAGTAATGAGGTAACCATCTAAAGGGTAGTATTTTTAGAAGAGAAGAAATGGGATTTACAGCAGTTAACACCCTCAGTGCTGGGTATATGTATATACCATACAGAGAAATGAGCTGACCTTTACAATTGCAATATTCCTAAACTCATTATTTAGGAACCAGCTGAATCTGGATTAAAGGACTGAAGTGCCCTCTAAAGGTAAAAACACGACTAAGAATAAAGCCTCTTTTCTTTCCTAATAAAATGAGATAATACCTAAATCATTAAACAAAGAATCTACTAATAGCTTCAAAAAACAGAATAAGCATTATCTAAACATGTTTGGAAACTTGTGTATTTCTGGGAAGGGATGCTATGTTTCTGGATCTTTTTCCTCAATATCACTTCTCAGTTGGTTGTTTGGTAATTTTAAGGAAAAAGTTCAGTCTTGATATTTTTTGCTAAGGAACTCCTCTTCAGAATGTTATAACAATTATATTCATCTTTCTTCTTATATAATCAAATTAGGTTTTCTTAGCAACAGTGCTTTGCAGATTGTATATTCTTACATGCATTAACCTTTTAATATTTAGTATACTCTTTGTCCTACTGGTTTTTATTTGTCCTCTGTCATCTGACCTAGTTGTCATTTTTGGTAGACATCTTTCAGATCAGGTTGGTGAAGGACTTGTGATTATGAAAAATTAACTTCTACTTTATTTGTTGTTTTCCTGCACTTGCTTGAATTTCCAGTTTGAAATTATCTGGCTTTAGGCTTCACCTATTATGTAAAATACAAAAGAAATGTTATATATCATAGTAATATCCACAGTAAAAAATATTGCCAAACTATTTTACTCTATGGAGTGTATGTGTCCGGTGTGGAGAAAGGCCATAATCTGTGGCTGAGAAAATGTTCATAATTTTATGGAGATCAGGGGATCATTATTGGACCCAGTCTTGTTTAATATCTTTATTAATTATCTGGATGAGGCGATCAAATCTACCCTTGGTAAATTAGCAGAAAACACCAAGTTGTGTGGGTCTTTCAACCTGCTGCAGGATGTAGAGGCTCTGCATAGGGATCTGCACAGCCTGAATCAGAGGGCTGAGGCTAATGGTATGAGATTCAACAAGATCAAGTGCCAGGTTCTGCGCTTTGGCCAGGATAGCCCCATGCAGTGCTACAAGCTGGGGGCAGAGTGGCTGGACAGTGTGCAGCTGAAAAGCATCTGAGGGTGCTGGTTAACAGCTGGTTGAACAAGACCCAGCCTGTGCCCAGGCAGCCAAGAAGGCCAATGGCCTCTATCAGGAATATTGTGGCAGCAGGACCAGAGAAGTCACAGTCTCCCTGTGGCACTGGTGAGGCCACACCTCTTCTGCTGTGTCCAGTTTTTGGGAAAGGGAAGGACATTGAGGTGCTGGAGTGAGTCCAGAGAAGGACAAGAGAGCTGGTGAAGGGTCTGGAGCACAAGTCCTGTGAGGAGCAGCTGAGGAAGTTGGGGTTGTTTATCCTTGGAGAAAAGGAGGTGCAGGGGAGACCTTATCACTCTCTACAACTGCCTGGAAGGAGGCTGTGGTCAGAGAGAAGAGTTTGGTCTCTTCTCTCCTGCAACTAATGATAGGGAAAGTTGATATGTCTCAAACTGCATCAGGGGAGGTTTAGGTTGGACATTCATGACAAATTTTTCACATAAAGGGTGATTAGATATTGAAATGATCTGCCCAGGGAAGGGAGTGGAGTCACCTTCCCTGTTTAAGGAAGGACTGCATGAGGCACTTAGTGCCATGGTCTAGTTGATGTGGTGATGTTGGGTCCTGAGTTGGATTCGATGACCTCAGAGGTCTTTTACAGCCTAATTGATTCTGATTCTGGTTCTCAAAACTTTCATATCAATTCCCTCTAATAAGACAAATTGACTTTTTCTAAAGCTGTCCATACCTGTTAGGCTGAATGTTTAATTGCCATTAGAGTGTTTAAGAGGTAGCTAGCTGTATGCTAGAACATCTATTTGTGCCTGTTCCTCTGCTTCATTCCTGATGGCTATCTCTTGCATGACTCTAGGTCCTAGCTCTCTTTAAGCTCTTTTCTTTAACTCCTGGTCATTTTTTAAATTCTCTGTTCCTGATATTGACTCTTGACCTTGGACTTACTTTTTCATATCTCTCCAGAGTCTGTTTTCTCCCTTGAGGTCTTTTCCTTGATTCTCAGTATTGTGCTGGACTTTTTATAAATCCAGAGCAACTAAATATCTACAACTTCATGAGGGTTATGAAGGCTACTAAATGCTATTTTTTTTAATAGTCACATCAAAAAAGGTCTATTTACACAGTTTTAATTATTGGGATTTTGTGTCCATGTTCTGTTGTCACTGAAAAGCAATAACCAGTCTTCCAGATTCTATTTTTGTGTGCTGCTTTTCACAACATAGCATTGAACTCCTTTAGATTGTGACTTTCACAAAATTTCTTCCATATATTTGTTATTTCTTAGTACTTTGTTTCCTGATCAAAACAATGGAAAACATCTTGAAGTTCATTAAATCTTTAACTGTGAAAATAAGAATGCTTAACAGGAATAACCTTTCTCTGTGCATAGAGTGTAAACCTTTTGAATTTAACTTAATTCTAGTCAATATCTATCAGTGAGATTCATTTCTGTTGTGTGGGTTAATTTCTGTATTGCAAGCAACACAATTTTCACTACAGCTTCCACGTGGCAGTGATCATGGCTTACAAAGTTCCTGTTACGCTCCTTGTATATTTAGTTTGATTCATCCTAATAAAAAGTATCCAATGCCATATAAGATAGCCTAGTGTATCGGTGACTTTCATATTTGAGTGATAGAAGCTGCATAGGACCTGTGGGAGATTTGTGTAACACTGCACAGGAAGGTGAAAACTCAGTGCAATGTGTCTTGACATAGTAATGGACTCACTGAATCAAACCCTTAGTTCACATGAGAATGTCAATATTTAGACAGAAGATTCACTTGCAAACATGGAATAAGTACTTATATATCAGCTGGAAAAAAAAATTGACCTGAAGACATATTTTATTTTCTTATAATTTCCTTCATCATTATGAAGACTAGTATTTTATTATCAAATTTTATACAACTTAATTAGTATGTGTTCAAAGCAGTGCACATACAGTTCTCTTCGCATTCTTAAACTTGTTCCATTCTTAATGTTACTCATACATTGGGTTTTGTAATTTCTAAAATGTTAAGTTTTGCCTACACTAACTAATTCTGTACCTCACAATGTAATTAATATTAATTGTTGAATGCAAAATCAACTATTCATATGACTTTCAGATTTTGGTTTGTTTTCAACTCTGGTTCACAGTATGAAGGACTTCCATCAAAAAAAAAAAAAAAAAAAAAAATTGGGTAAATAGTAGATGATTCTTGTAATAGAAGAGTACTGGCCTACTGAAAAATATTCATGGAAGTTGACTTCCTAAAAGTCAACTACTTAACTAAATCTTCTAAAGACTTTGAATGAAAAGCATTTACATGCTTGTTAATAAGCATAAAATCTGGTTTTGGGTTAAGTATGGAAGAGAGAAAAGTAGTTTATTGAAAAATAAATGAAGATTATAAATTTTTAAATCTGAGCTCTTCAAGGTTAGAACAGAAAAAAGACCCAACACAAACCAAAAAACCACCACAAACCCCACAGCAATTTAGCAGATCTTAAGGGGCTTCCACATTATTTGTATGGTTTGTTGCCAGTAGACCAAAACTTTTATATAAGCTTACAGCTCTAGAGTTATTAGTGAAAATTATTGTGTTATTAGCACTGTACTACCAGATATGAAACAATGTTGAAGTACTCAAGCCAGCTTCTAATATAGGTCTACTATACTAAAATTGTGACAATAGAATGATTGAGCTAAAACTAACCTTTAAACAAGTGAGACAAAACACTTAGAACAGCTTAAGATCTTTGTTAAGAAGATACATACCAAGTTACTATTTGTGGTACATACTGTGAATAAACATTAGCACCCTGGAGCTGTCTTTTAATACATCTATAAAGAAGATTGAACAGGAAATCTTGCCAAATGTTTCTGTTTAAAAAGTATTTTATTACTTGCAATGATACAGATTTTTTTCACTGCTATACCAGTGTTTTACAAATGGAAATAAAATGGTATGGCTACAGAATATTTAAAAATGTAATTCAAAATTTGATTATAATTAAATCTTGAAATTATTTCTTTAATAGTTAATTATAATTGATAGTGATTTTAGTGCAATACCTTCACCCTTTGGCAGGTCATGGGAACTGAAATAGTATATACATATGTAATTTTGTGTTTAAGTGATCAAAGGCAGCTTCCAGTCAGATCATATTGAAACATGGTGTCTTATTTTCTAGATCAAGCTATGTCTGTTCTGTAATGAGAATATTTATTTCAGCTTCAAATAAGAATTAAATCAAATAGGAGTTTTTTGAACTTACCTTCAAATTGACATTCTTGTGTTTTGATCATCTATTCAACAATAAATTGAGAGTATAAATACATGCATAAGGAAACAGCAGGCATCCTTCATGAATGACTTTTCAGTAGATTACATTAAAGTGAAAGTATCCTTTTTCTAACAAAGTGGCTTAGAAATGTGGTAGCAGAGCAATCTGTGGAGAAAAAAATGATTTAGAGGATGTTCTAGAGTATTTATCTGTGATTAAAATAATTAACAAAATAGAGTGTCACTCTGAACTTGAGACAAACCAGCATGCCATGTTCCTGTCTGTTCAACTAAAGTCTGCCCCACATCTGGGAACAGATATGGACTTTTGGGAATAGTCCATGGCTTGTGCTAACATCTGAATTGTCCTCAGCTGTTCATGTAGAAAGCTACTTGGCCCAATCAAAACTGTGACAGAGATTGCTCTAAATATATTTGTACAGATCACCATGTTTCTATCTTTATCAAAATTTATGTTCTCTGGCACAGTTTGATTTATAATTATAAATGTAAACATTGAGAATTGCTTGATAAATTATATATCTTTGGCTTTTTTTAAGCATTAAGTGATTTTTCAAATTCTGACTTCCTAAATGTTTCATCTTCAGCAATTCCACTCTCTAAGGCAAAGATATCTTCACAAATGCAAAGATGAAGTTCAGTCCCTTAGTCTTCGATGAGCTCCAGAAATTGCATTTGTATTTAACTGTCCAGGACAGTCTGCAGGATTGTGTTTGGGTACAGGACTGTGACCAAGGCAGAGAGGTAAACAGAGAAGAAGGAAGAATGATGTTTAATTTTAATTTCAGGGAATTCATATTGGATTGTTCAGATTCACTCCAGGCAGGAGTGACTCTTGAGTTGAAGAACTCAACTTCAACTCATAGATATTATGCAATTCTCTCAAAATTAGTCCCTGCAGAGTCTTTTGTAAGGAAAATGTTGAGCCATGTGCTGCAAAGATTGGTCATCCATGAGGACATGAGGACATCATTCATTAGTCATCAGGACAAAGCCATTGTTGAATCCTCTGAGATCACCACAAATACATTTCAAATAATACGCAAAACTGTATCCAAACTCAACAGCCAACCATGTTCTCTATAACAGGATGAACTAAACCCCTATATTTTGGGTTGTTCAAAATCCTAATCCAAATGTTATTTTTCTGGCTTTCACTTGATAGCTATATAAACAACTTTGATATAATTGCAGACCAGGATATTCCCATAAATGCTGGTCGGTTGCTCTTTCTTTTCTAAGATTAAGGTTTCTTTCCTATTGCTCTTTGTAAAAACTGTGGAAGCCCAGATGACCCCCAGGATCTCACAAAACACCCTCTTTCGATTTAGACTGGCACATTACCTGTATGATATTGTGTACACCTGCAAGACTAACATGAAGACTAAATCAATGGATGAAAAGAAATATTGTACCAGTATTTGCTTCTGAAAGGATAAACAGACACATAATTTAAAATTTAAGGTATTATAATAAACTATATTAGTGTATAAGTGTGGGAATTAGTATATAAGTGTGGGAAATGGGTATCTGGGTGTTTTTTTGTTGTTGTTGTTGTTCTTGTTTTCTTTTTAATCTTTTAAAGATCAACATATTTTAATAAAAGCAACCACTGTCATTTCTAATTCTTTATATGCTATGTTAAACAAACTAAATTTAAATGATGGGCTGCAGCATCAAGGAATCCCCACACCTGCAGTACTCAGGATTATTCACGTAATGAATTCTCTAAATTTCATCTTCCAGAATTATATACACTAAAAAAAGAGGGCAAAGAAGTAATCAAAGAAGATTTTATTTTTACTGTCACTTTAAATTCATTCACATTGAGCAAGATGACTGGTAAGAGAATCTAATTCAGAGTTAGCCTGAGAATCCTGTCCAGACAGTATTTCTACATTTGCCCATTTAATATCCAAATACTGATTTGTCCAAGAATGTGACTGCCATCTTAACTATCTGTTGCTTCCCTCTGGCAGTATTGTTAATGTGTTTTGAGTCATTATCTGATGAAAGATACTGGCTTGTGTGGCACTTACAAAGGCATACTCTAAACTTTTAAATGTTTGAGAGTGTGGTGTCCCACCTTGCATTTGCTATTTGCTACATAGTCTGACCATGATGCTTTTGAATGAACTGTATCCTATTTAATAATTAATTTTTGCACTAAAGAAAACATGAAAAATCAGTGGGGCAAGGATACAGGCTGTATAATAAATAAATGAAAATATAAGTAAACAAGCAAGAGTGAGAGAAAATTTCATGTGAGGTAAACCTGGACTCTTTTAAATGATTTGATGGAATATCTACATCTTGTCACAACAGTGATAGGAAGGTGGAAAGATGTTAAATGCATGTTGCTGGAGCCAATACTACATTCCCATGGTTTCAGCTTAGTTTTCTTAAAAAAAGAAAATATTGAGGATATCTGTGGAAAGGTAACAAATTTTCATATGATTCACCAAACTGCTTTCTGGTTGCTGAATGAGGGATCCTGTTTTGTCTGAAGACCAGTGAATTTCAGTTATCTCTGCACTACCAGTATTAGGTCTGCTACCAGTACACTTGTGGGACAACTTGCAGCATCACTGTCTGTGTCCAGGAAACTCTACTGCATTGAGCCAGTGATGGTGAGGGACAGAGACTTCATGAATACATGCAAGTACAACAGGACAGTTCTCTCCACCATGGACTTAGGGCCAAGGATGTGAAAATTGGAAAAAAACCCTAAAAAATTCTGAACAAGTGCTGGTACCTCTCTTAGCTGTGAATTTCTTACCTCTAAAGCTAAAGATTTATGTTTGTTCTCTTGCAGGGCTCATGAATCTTGCTTTCTTAATGATCAGTGGCAGAGCTTCAACATGAGGTGAAAAGGCTATTCCCATTTTCTTTTCTCCTTCTTATTACCTGCATTCCACCCTTATGCTTATGTGGTGATCAAGGCATACTCCTCAAGAGAAAAATAAAAGTGATTTTAGTTTGAAATCCTTCAGATTAAGTATACTGAACTTTAATCCTCCAAGTGATTTCTTTAATCAAGAGTCTATCATACAAAACATGAGCGATGCCTTCCCTCATTATCTTTCTCTCACTGCTCTGCTTTAAAGGCAAAGTAATTGAAACAGTTTTATAGGTGGCTCAATAACTGGCACTGTCACATTACAAGTTTACCTACCCATTACCTACCACAATGGTCTTCTTAAGAAATTTATGAATTTCATCTGGAGATAGTTGAGGGCTGTGCATCCTCAAGAGGAGACAAGAACAATTATAAGCATAATGGAATGGAATTTCAAACTCAGGCTAGAAAATTTAGCTCCTTCCTCAGCATGGGTATTTTCAACGGCAAATACTCTGTGAGAGGTGCTAACTTGATCTACATTTTTTGAAGAGTCTATATTTTTTATATGTATGTGCTTTATTTTAGTTTATCCTATAGAACTAGAATTACTTCTATCATCTGTCATTCTTTATATTTTTTTCTGAAATATTTGCTTTTTTTTGTATGTATTGGAAATATATGACACTTTTCCCTTTACTGCTGATATCAATTTTATTTTTTTTCTGAATAGCTGTAGATATAAATTTGATATAGTTAATGTAACAGTCTTTGACTGTATCTTTCCAAACTCCATAGGCTGAAATTTCAGTCTTGTATCTGAAGACATTAATATCAGCGCAAGTGATATCATTGGTACATTACTTCTTGGTATATTATCTTGGTAAGTGGAAATATTAGGGAATTTTATTAGAGACAGCTTGCCTTGTTAATTAATTAGGCCTAACTTGCTCCTATTCAGATTTGTCAAAAAATGAAGACAAACTGGTTGATAATATGGCTAGAGACCATAAAATGTGAGAATATAACTCTAGCAGCTGTTTGAGAACAATTTTACTCATGATCAAATGCATGAGATTTGATTCTGTTTCTCTCTCCAACTATTAATGTAATTTGCGAAATTTGACCCAAGGAGCTGTATAAAATAGAGATACTAAGACCACAGAGTGTTAAACCTGTTGTTCAGAACCCAGCATTAAAGAAAGTCAAGTGAGAAAAAGTTCATAAAACCTAAGTCAATCAATGTAAGCAAGAGGCTACTCTAAATAACTCATTCAAAGTCACTCTCACTGTAATAAAAATTTGTCTTTTCATGTTGATATTACCTTCTGACTGCAAATGTCTTTCTGTTTCTTGGATTTTTTTTCCTCTTTTCTACTGAGGCATTTTAGGCATTAGTGTTATATTGAATGTCCAACTTCAGATAAGTCAATTTAGGTGAGACAAATCTCAGGTTGGTTGTCCGAGTGGGTAAAAAAGGCTGAACAGTCTGTGATTAGGGGTCATTTATACAATGTCCTGTTACAATTTTGTGGTTGAGAGTCAGAAAATATTATTACATTGATTGATATACCTAACATAGCTGTTGTGAAAATTATTACTTTGTATAGATAGAAATAAATCCAAAAGTTACAATTCTACCTCCTCTAGTCCAACTAAACTGTATGTAACATTTCTCATCAGTTTATGTTATAAATGAGAAGATTGTTCAAAGCTTTTGGTAGAGGAAATTTTTCTCCTATCTGATTTCAACAGTAACACAATGAAGCACATGACACGTAAACTTCCATCTTCCCTTGTATTTTCTTATCCAAATAAGACTCATATTTATTGCCTACAAAAAAAATCTTCCAGTAACTGAAGGATAATTATCTATTTTTCTGCATTTGTATTTGCTTTTTTTGTGAAAGCAGAATTTCACAAGGTCTGAAGATTACAAAATGCACTATCTCATCTTTTTAACCATTGAAATGGGAAAATTTCTAATTGTGAATTCAAATTTATCACAAAATTAAGCTTTTTTACTGATTCTAGGTTGTGCCTCAGTAGAGAAAAATGCACATATCAAATGATCTGGTCGATTTTCATACAACCATAGAATCACTTAGTTTGGAAAATACCTCCAAGATCATCAAGTCCAACCTATGAACTTGACCACTAAACCGTAGCCCTGAGTGCCAGTCAGACTTTTCTTGAACACCTCCATGGATGGTGCATCCACCACCTCTTTGTGTAGTCCATTCCAGTGCTTGACAACCTTTTCTGTGAAGAAATTCTTTCTGATGTCCAAACTGAACTTCCTGCTGTGAAACTTCAGGCTATGTCCACTTGTCCTGTCACTAGTTCCCTTGGCGAGGAGTCTGACCAGCACCTGTCTACAACTTCCTTCCAGGCAGTTGCAGAAGTGATAAGGTCTCCTCTCAGACTCCTTTTCTCCAGGCTGAAGAACCCCAGCTCCCTGGGCTGCCCCCATAGGACTCACTCTCTAGACTTTCACCAGCTTCATTGCCCTTCTCTGGACTCGCTCCAGCACCTCAATGCCTTTCTTGCAGTGAGGGGCCAAAAACTGGACACAGCACTAGAGGTGTGCTCTCAACAGTGCCCATTACAGAGGAACGATCACTGCCCTGGTCCTGCTGGCAACACTAGTTTTATTATATAGGTCAGAGTGCCATTGGCCTTCTTGGCTACCTGGGCACACTGATGGCTTGTGTTTGTAGCCTCTTATTACATCTGTCCCATGAAGTTCTATTTGACACCTCAGGACATCTCAAATGACAGTGTGGGACACTTGTGAACTCAAAAAGCAGTGATGATCAGGCAGTAGTATTGAGTCTCTTGTCAAAATAGTCTGAAGTGCTTTTAAATCTCCTAGAGTGTCAAATTTCTGTGATCCAAAGCCTAATTTTAATGCAACACAATGGTATAATCTTGGCTCATACATCAAGAAAATTGCCAAAACTTTGGAAAAGAGTGTTGACAAAAATGCATAGGCTAGCACCATGAAAGGTAACAAAGGTGAGAATGCAGAAAAAGTAAGAGAGAGTTGTTCAAGGATTCTGCAGGAATAACAGGTGACACAAATCTTAAGGGGAAAATTAAGAAAAAAAAATTTTAGTCTCAGTAATCAATTGCATAATATTAAGCAAGAAATATTTTACATTTTTAATTTTACATAATTTATATGTGTTATCTCTATCCATGTCTAGAATATCTACAGTTATTTGATATTCATGTCCAGTTTTACCTGCTGTTTTGTCTCTTCATTTTCTTCTCCAAATACTTAAGTTCCACAGTGGAAGGGCAATAAGTTTTTTGATCAAGGTTTTTAGTAAGGGAAACTTTTTAAAATGCAGAAAGACAATTTAATCTGTTTTATAATTCTCTTCCCTGTCAGTAGAAAGCAGGATATGTGTGGTAGATATTGTTAAATACATTATAACAAATTTCTGGTGTAAAACTGAAGCAAGTCTGAGTTCTGAAGTCTTTCAAAATAACGCTGCTCTAGTATGTTCTGGACACCTTATTTCCAAGAAGTAGACAAGAGTTTTCTCAGGGTATACACTTGGGAACAAAGAGACAATGTTCTTTGTTCCCAAGTGATGGTAAAATAAAATATATTAAACCATTTTCAGGAGATGAAGAAAAAAAAGGTCTTGATCTCCCTCCTACTTAATTATTCATAATAAATAAACTACTTAATCTTATCACACTTGAACACAAAAAGGAATTAAAGAAGCTTTTTTATCTGTAGGGGTATGAAGAGAAATAGACATCAGGAATTCAACCCAAAGAATGTGTTAAATTACCTAAAAAAATATATTCTACCCTCTCTCAAGGCCTATCCTAAATAATTTGAGAACAGAGGTGACATTTAAAAGCAGACGGGAAGGTGGGCAGGAAGATCACAGCAGAAACGATGAATTTCTTGTGCTGCTATATAACACCATCATTTTTCTTAATTATTCTTGACATTTCACCTATTATTCCGTGAGCTCCCTCAGAGCATAGAAGGGAAAAATGCCAGTTGCTTTTCAGAATACAATGTGAAGAGGTACTTACTGTCAGGTTTTATGGCTGAAGTCTCCCCTTTGATGCACAGAATCATAGCACCACCTATCTGGTAACATCAGCTGTTATGTTTGCAGATGTGCAACCCATGGCAGAGTATGCAAAATGTGGGACGTGGAGGGTATTGGTGTGGAAGGAGGTCCCTAGACTAAACTTGGTTTTATGCTGGAGGAGGAATACTGAAGATATGCTGAAATAAAGTAAGGCTTAAGTGCTCAATTAATCCTCTAAGAATAATTTTCAAAATTTGTCTATAAAAATAGATAGCATGCATCTGCATAGGACATTTAAATTTAATATATTTTCTAAACCAAAGGATCAAAATTATCTATCATAATTGAATGAAACATTAATTTCCTCTGTTCCTCTAGGGTGTTGCTGTAAAACAAGGATTAAGAATTCTTCATCAGTGTGAAAAGGATGTAGGGGTTATACTTAGAAACCTAAAGTTTACATGGAAAGATAGAAAACTAAGCAGAAAATTCAAACCACTGGTGGTATAATTAATAAGAGACTTTAATTTCATTGGGGTTTTATTTTCTATACTTCAGTGAATCATGATGTATATGTAAGAAATAAATTGCTAGCTCACAAGATTGCATCAATCAAGATAATCGCTAATATTGAAAAGAAAAAGAAAACCAATTTAATTATGTCAATACAATTAAAAGTATATGCTAAGGAATCAGTAAACAGAAGTCACAACAAATAACTTCACAAAGCAAAACACATATGTGATACAAGGCTGTCATCCATGGCAGAATGTATTTATCCATCTATTTATTTATTTATTTATTTAAGGGAATATTGACCTCTTCCTGGACGCACAGTCTCAAAATTGAAATCCATTTTACTCTCATGAAACTTCTTGGAAATTTGATTCATTTTGAAGATAAACATCTCTTCCTTAAATCATTCCCGTTTCTAATAAGATCCATGAATATAGGATAATGAAACTACATTAGCTGAAATCTGTATAATCTCAGTATGTTCCCCTCTCTTACATTTCATTCCAGGAAGGAATATCTTCCATGTCAAGCCACTATGAATAGTCAGTTCTTTAGTATTTTTTTGATCATTTTTCTCGTAAAATCTGCACTCCTTTCCAATAGCAGAATTTCTCTTAAGCTTCAGTATCCTACCAACTAGCACTGAAAGAGAAAAAAATAACACTTTTGCTGCCTGATGGATAGTAATATATTTAAGAAGTCGTACTTGCAAAGCACTAAGCACTAAAGCACTTCCATTCCATAACCCACTGTTATGATTTATATTTGATGTCCTTTAAATATATTAGATTCTGAATAACTTTAATGTAGAGGTGTGGTGGATTGACCTTGGCTGGTTGCCAGGTGACCCCTGAGCTACTCACTGAGCTACTCTACCATTCCCCTTTCCAGCTGGACACGGGAGACAAAGTAAGATGGAAAACAACTCATAGATTGAGATAAGGTGGTTTACTAAAACAAAAGAGAAAAATTGTGTGTTCATAAGCAAAGAGAAAAAAAAAAGTTTAATTGTCTACTTGCCATCAGCAAGGCATGTAGCCATTTCCCTGGAAGGAGGGCTTCAGCATGCTTTGGAGGGCAAACACTGAAAAAAATGAATGTACCCCATATTCCTCCTCCCTCCTTTAGCTTTGTATCTGAGCTGACATCATGTGGTATGCAATATCCCTTCATTCAGTTTGGGTCAGCTGGCCTAGCTGGGTCCCCTCCCAGGACCTTGCCCACACCCACCTCTTAATGTGGGGTGAATGTTGAGAGACAGCATTGATGCTGTGTCAGTGCTGCTCAGCCAGAGCCAAAACTAGTGTGTTATCAACACCTCTCCTGCTACCAATGCAAAGCACAGCACTCTGAGGGCTGCTGTGGGGAGGTGAACTCTGTCTCAGCCAGACCCAGTACAATCTCCAACCCTTATTCCATGCTATTTGCATCACATAATTTATATATCTTCTAAATGTTCCAGTGGATGTATTTACCATTACTGAAATCTCTTCTTACTAATACATACAACTTAAACATTAGTAAACCATCTCTCTATCCAACATACAGATCTGTATATTTTCCTTAACTTCTATCCTCTGTCCTATTTATAGATATAAATAATATTATAGATATTATTTTCTCATTTCATGGGCTTCCCCCACCCCTCTAGATCCTTAACTTGGGTTTAAAATTCATTTCATCAGTTGATGTCATTCATGCTACTTACTGTAACACACACTACAGATTATTTTCCCCTCAAGGTTAAACCTCCTTGAGTCACACACCAGGTCTCTCTGTCCTTCTACATTACCCACAGAGTACACCCTGGTCCTTGGGCAGAGACAATCTCACGAATAGGTTTTCCTTTTCTCATGGGAGGAGAAATTCACACAGACTTCCCCCAGCCAAGTAGTGTGTAGGGATTGAGTTTGGGCAGGATCAGGGTGGTTAGCAGCTTCCTTAGGGTTCACCAGCCAAGTGGCTTCTGCTAAATTTACACCCCAATGCTTCCATGTCCCATTACCTAACACTCTTAACATAGTCTTTACCAGTGTATTATACCTCCCAGTCCTTCCAGAGGCTTGCGGGTGCTGAGGAATGTAATACATCCACTCAATGCTGTGTTTCTTTGCCCAAGAGTTCAGAGGTAATCTCAAAAATTAGTCCCATTGTTGGATTAAACTTTCCTTGGGGTACCCTGTTGCCACAAAATGTGTCTCTCAAGGCCTCAGATGGTGTTTTGAGCAGTGGCATGGTTTACAGGGGAAGTTTCCAGCCAGCTGGATGTTGCATCTACTATGTATGTAGCTGTCACTTTGGTAGGTTCATGGCAGTGATCCAAGATGGTCAAGGACCACCAGGCCTCATCATATAGGAGACTCAGCCATTCTCTGTTCCAAGGAGATTTCACTCATGTGGCTCACTTGATGACAGCACATGTTTCACATTGGTGGATAAATAACTCATGGGATAGCCTCTGTGGTCTGCCCCTCAGCCATAAGCCCATCTGCGTGTTGCATCCCTTCCTACGTGTCCTGATCTTCCACGGGCCCATCAGGCTATAAATAGCTCAACCTTTCACTCCCAGTCTATCTACCTGAGCTATCCCAATCTTGCTATCCTTACCTCGTCTGAGTCATCTTCTCTGGCAATGCACCAAAATCTCAGCCTTTTGGCCACTTCATAATCTCTTTCAGAATTCTTGGTAAATTCGATTTTCCTATTTGGACTCATTGGATAATCAATGCTACCCCTGATTCCATTTAGCACTGGTCATGTGACATGTGGGGATGTTTTCTCTGAACACCCAGTGTGACATGGGCAATCACAGTGCCAAGAGGAGACATACTTCTGTCCCAACAACTTCTGAGGCAGATCAACCCCCCTCATAGTCTGTTAAAATCTCTTTTTTGAGCTGGAGTGTAGTGGGCTTCTGATCCTTGATTGCCCTGGCTCCAAAACCCTAATGGTTGACTGGTTTTCTTCTGATGTTCTTTGCCAGATTTTCTGTGTGCGAATATGCTTCTCAGCTTCAGAGCAGAGCATATTTTGCATGGCTGATCCTGTCCAAATGGGTTGTTAACCATCTCAATAGGCACATGATGGTGTCCATCCTGCCATTTTAATCCCCAAAACTGGATCTCCTGTGCACATTCCTTTACCTTACTTTGTTTTAGAGCAAAACAAGTTTCAGAAGAATTTGGGCTATCTTCTTCCCTTTCTCAAAAACTTCAGTTGTATTTCCCTAGACAATGATGTCGTCGTATATTGCAAGTGTTTTAGAACTTCACTCTACAGTCTGGACTGGTCCATGGCAGATAATGGAGCCCACACCTGGTAGGTTTTCACCCCTGGGACAGCTGATTCCAGGTATACTGGACACCCTTCCAAGTGAAAGCAAACTGTGTCCTGTGCTTTGCTTCCAGAGGGATTGAGAAAAATGAATTAGTGATATCAATTGTGGCATATCATTTGGCTGCCTTTGACTCCAGATCATACTGAAGTTCCAGCATGTCTGGTATGGAATGAAGATTAAATTCCTACATTGCATCTGTGGTCATACATTGCAATTTATCTTGTAAAAATCATCGACTGTTATGAAAGCACTAAAACCTGAGAAAGAAGGAATTTTATTCTGTTGAAGATAGATAGATAGATAGATCGATAGATAGATAGATGTATTGTGTGTAATGAGAAAAGTAAGGTAATTATGACAGCTTGTCCTTGATGTCCTTCAACAGAAAATAATCTGGCATAAATATTTAACAGAAGCATGATACAGACAATTCACACTCTCCATTTATGATGTTTTTTATATGTTATTAATTTTTAAATTATTGGATGTCTACATTTTTTCATAGCAAAGTCTTATGACTTGAGGGAGGTGTTGCCTCAGGCAAAGCACTGCTGTTTGATTTATCTTCTGCACTTGTCTTGCTTTAACAATATGAACTTTTTTTCAGAGAAGTGCAAAGCTGTGTTTGACCCCACAGGGAAAAAGTTTTATTTTTTAAGAAATGTGTACAAAGTACTTAATAAGTTATGTCACTCAGTTTTACTGTATATTATTTTTTCAGTGACTACACTTAAATTTCTAAATCCCCAGATTCCAACATTTTAATAAAAACAAGACATTTTTAACAAAATGTCAGCAGCGAAGTGATCAAAGTGCTATGGGAACAGTTAGGCAACAGTTTGAGCTTTGAATTTCCTATTCGCTTTCCAAAACATTCACTTAAAAAGCGTTTATTGAAGCTGAACTGCCTTTATCAGCCTGATCAGAGCTCCATAAAGAGCATGCATGATTCAACTGCCTTTCCAAGCTTTAAAAATATAACTTTGATATATGCCTCACAAGTACAGCACAATAGTTTTCATGCTCACGTTTGTTAAGATTTAGTGCAGCGATTAAAGAACAGAAGGGCTCTTTGGTGGCAATTCTCAGACATACCAAATATCCCAAAGCACAACCTTCTACAAATCAGAGATTAAGGTAGTGACAAAAATTTCCACTTGATTGCAGTTTTTTCCCTTTAAACTTGTGTCAGGAGTGACTATGTTTTCGATCAAATCTCTGAGGATGGTGATTTTTTTCTCATTTTTTTACTTTGTGAGAAAAATATCAACTGAGAGATAAAAAGTGACATTTTATGTGCCTTGTCTAGAAGTCAGTCGATTTATTTGAAAAACTTTGTGTGTTCCTGACCTATACATGAAGTTTGTGACATGTCTCTTGTCAAGTATTGATCATTTAAGACTTTACTGTTTGCTTACTGCAATGTAGCTAATAATGTCTTTTTATTTAGTTTTGTGGCTTTGAATTCTTATCATGACCCAGCTGATTTCTCTGGGATATTCTTGCCTCAGCTGGGTAAATGGGCTATGGAAATTAAGCCTATTAAAGCACCTTCCCTGGGCAAAGAGACTTTGTTTTCCATCAGTTCATACTGCAAGTGGTTTGCATGCAGATAGATACATTTGGAAGCAGCAGATGCCATCAATCTTTATGACTTCCTGATACACACCATTTCACCTCTACCTCTTGTAAGGGATGGCTGAGCAATCATGCTATATTCTCCTTGAATGATGTAGAATTTTCTCATTCAGCTCACCTCAGCATTTTGTGGTAATTGCTAGGACTACACAAAAGATAGGACTTTCATCAAGTCTCTCTTTGGTGTCTTTCAGATGGCATTCCAAACTGCCAGACCTTCTCTCTCAACACTTTAGTTATACTGTCATTCTTTCCATTGCTTCTCAATTCAGGATGCAATTACATCTTATTTTCTTAATATACCCAGACTATTTTTATACAGATTCAAAGTTCTAGCAAAGGCATTATTCCTAGGTTCACTGGTAAATCTTGTATGCAACTGCGAGAAGCCAGTAATACGAGAAAAAAGCTCGTATCTTTAGGAAATTTGTATCTATCTCACCAGAGAAACAGTATGATCTTCAGCAGAGTATTTTAATTGTCTTGTTAAGAACTGTAGGTCTTGCCACCACAAAGAATTATATGATGGAGTTTCTGAAGCTGACATTCAAGTAGTTTGCAATGCAATGGTTCATTTTCTGTAAATTTCAAATGCAATGAACTGAACAATATTTCAGACTTATATTCAGCGTTAATTAGACACAGGTCTAATTAACAGGCACAGCTGTCTGCAACAGCTCTTTTAACAAAATTTTAAAATCTACAGGTGGTTTCAAATATCTGTTTGAACCAGGGTGGAGGAAAATGTAACAGAATTTGATTTGAAATTCATCAATAATAATGGCAACACCCAGCTGCATCAGCCAGAAATAGAACCGCATTTGTCAAATTAATTTAAAAAAACTCCAAAACCCCTCCCCCTAAATTCTGTAACTTACAATGAGAATAGAGTGAAAATTACAAACTCAGTATAAAATCAGTGGTTCTAAAAATTACTATTTAACTTTCCTCTAACTCTCTACCTGCCTATATTATAGAGACTTAGGGTCCCTTTACTTAAAAATTCTTAAACTCTCATTTTTTTGTGCATGTCTTGAGCTGTGCCAGTTTTATTACAGCTCAGCAGTTTGGAGATTACTTTGTAACTCAGTTCAGTCAAAACACAAAGCAAGAAATTCCTCTTCCAAAATATTGCTATGTTAGATGTGAAAATACTTTTTACCATTAGCTTAGCATAGTGACAGAAGTGGACTGCTAACAAAATTTTTTTAAATGTTATTTTCATTAAACTAAGCTGGAAGAAAATGTTCTCATTTCCGTAAGAATGAGACAGTCAAAAGAGCTGCCCAGCGAGTAGAATAGGCAAATTCTCTTTTTTCTCTCATTTAAAAAAATCACATTCCTTAAGGAAATAGGTTAATCATCTGGCTATATGTTTTATCTGATGGAGGAGTGGTTGGAAAATCTTGCTAGGAAAGGAAAAATCTTGAATTGTTATGCATGTTCTAAATAGTTATTCAGAAATTTGCTTATATCACATTAACAGAAAATTTTACCATTTCTGAAACAGATATTTTTTATCTTCCCTTTTTCAGGGGACATCCTAGTTCCTTGCAAGCAAAATTATGGTGTTTTTTCCCTACTTCAGTGAATCTTGCATTCTTTTCTGCACAACTTCGGCAGAAGAGTAAGAAGACCCTGAACACATAGTGTTGTGAGGACTATAAGCTGCTGGTGATGAAGCTCTTCTGGGGAAAACAATTGAATCTACTCTGTGCATATATGCCAATATTTGAACAGGTTGGCAACTCTGTGAGAAGAAGGTCAACCCCCTCAAATTTAGACATGGTCTTAAACAAAGCACAAGTGTAAAGCAACAAATTGAGAAGCCCTCTGCCCTCAAGAAGTGTTTTCGAAGTTCTCAAAGTGCTTAGCAGCTGAACATTGACTTTTCAAAGTCTGGCAAGAAATGAAAGTCTGCAATTTTGGGGTTGTATATATATACTAGAAAGCTAGGCAATACTAGCAACTTTTCTCAAGTTCTGCCTGAGTGGCTGATTGGGCACTTGGAACATTTTTCCACCTCAGATGCCACAGTACATATTTGGAATGGTTGCTAGACTGCACTACCCAAGAAACTATGCCCAAAGAAAAGTCTAACAAACTGTCTGAAGTCAAAACTATGCAATAAAACATACTGGCAATCAAATATCGTAGATAACAAGGCACAAGTGTTAGAGCTCATGTTGTGATCCTGATAAATTTACTAATGCAGTTCTGGCAACCAGTTAAATGTGAGAGTAATTTTAAAAGTCTTCTAGTAGTTTTGTCTTCTGTGATAGCTCTCTATAAAGCATTTTCTGTGATTTTTTTCAGTCCCTGTTGAACTCATATTTCAACTATTTAAGAACAGGAACACTTACAGGCTTTTCTTTTCTACTTGGTTACCCTTTACCATGAAGCTTGAGGAACTCAGCATATCTGAGATTACTGACCTTTTTGTCAAATACAGTTGAAATTACTTTCCTTCAGAAGCATTTAAGGATAACAAACAATCTGACATAACACACTCACACACAAACTTAATGCAATCCTATTTGAACAGGAAATAACACTAACATTAAATTTTAAAATGTACCAAAATTGAGACCGTTTTCTTAAGGAGTAGCTCCATCTTTTTAGATCTTTATATCAAACTGCATGCTGACTGACTCTGTCTGACACCTGGCGATTACTTTCTTGATGTCTGACGCTTAACTTCTAGCTCTTGCTGCCTTTCACTTGAGTTGAAGTTTGATCTCCTGGCACCTGAAAATCCAGACTCCCAGAATGTTGATAAAGAACATTATTTTTAGAGGTAGGAAAGAGTGAAAGTGAAGATACTTGGAATTCTTTTGACAATAAATAACACTAGGAAATGAAAAGTTAATGGTTTCCCCAGCAAATGAATTAAATTTTTTCCTGGTGATTAGAAAAATAGATCCTAAAGGTCTGTTATTTCAGCGTCACAGACTGAAAGTCTAAGGTAATAACACAATGTCTCTAATAGAATAAAAACCCAAGTAATATAAAAATTAAAATGGGAGAGGACTTGAAATGGAAAGCAGAACTTAAGGCTTTATCCTCATAGTCAACACAGTAGTGATAAAAATGGTGCAACAGGAAAAAAAAGATCTTAATCACATGAGGTAGATTCTAGCTATTTTTGCAGTGATTTGACATAATGACAAACAATTCAGAATGACAAATAATACCTGGAGGAAAGAAAGACCTCATTTAATGCTGATTTTCCCTGGTGAGGCTTATTTTTTTAACTGTAAAATTACATAAACACAGAATTATGCTCCTAACCTTGCCAAGGCGTTCTTCTGCCTTATGGAGTGTTGTGATACATAAACCTAAATCCAGTTGAGACTGAGAAATTATTCTTTGTTTGGCTCTGTTCCCTGAGGCAGCTGTTAGAGTTGGCACTCTCAAACATGCCTGACAGACACACTCTGAAAATGTATAGCAATCTCTAAATTTATGCAGATGTCCAGATGCTAGAATGCTGATTGAGACATGCATGATGAAGGTTTAGTTGCGTGATCCTTCCTGAAAGTAGGAAGTTTAAATCTTAATTTCCCACTTCCATTCAAAAGACATTAACCTTGAGGATATATAATTCTGCTGCAAAAGATCACTGACTAGCTCTGTTACTGAAATCATATTTCAATTCAGAGGATTTATTTGGTGAGAAAATGAACACAAAACAGTGTACTTCATTAATCTGATAGATTATCATGATTAGAGTATTACTAGAAATATGTCTTTTGTGTAATATAATAGTATTTAATATAATAGTATTTAAAGTGGGTGATGGAGTTCAGATCACCTTCATATGCTTTATTCGTAATAATGCTCTTCCTTTCTGCTTTAATGGCTGGTTTGCAAAAAAGAGCACATCATCAGGAAGCTGGATAATATGGTGCAATTTAAAATACAGATTTGTGTCCCTCCCAGCAAAAGGTCTTCGAAGGCATAAAAGGCATAAATAAGAAAAAAAAAAAAAAAAAAAAAAAAAAAGAAAAAGAAAAGAAAAAGAAAAGAAAAAGAAAAAAAAAGAGAAAAAAGAGAAAAAAGGAAAGGAAAGGAAAGGAAAGGAAAGGAAAGGAAAGGAAAGGAAAGGAAAGGAAAGGAAAGGAAAGGAAAGGAAAGGAAAGGAAAAGGAAAGGAAAGGAAAGGAAAGGAAAAGGAAAGGAAAGGAAAGGAAAGGAAAGGAAAGGAAAG